>NW_007578694.1:0-166947 GCF_000690725.1 Stegastes partitus
CATACTATATTCCAACGAAGAAGAACGAACCGTGGACTAAACCATTTTGGAGGAGAGGTGGTAATTGAAATGATTAAAAGTAAAATATTATGCGACTTTGGTTGAGCTCACATGCATTAGTAATATTATATATATATATATACATGATCATTTTGTCATAGAGCCTACTGGGGAGCGTATGGGCCCTAATGGGCTGTGGGCCCCTAGGATCGTTCCCACCTTTCCCCCCAAACCGACGGCGCTGATTATTAGTCGGTTGACCATATTAACCTCAAATGCGGTGACATGAGCATTTAGATGTTGATGATGACTCACGGTGAAAATCGTGAGCCTTGGTCAAACGGCGTGTCCGTGGCGGCCCTCTGAACTTTAATACTTCGCCATGAAAGAGCAAGTGCTGTCCCCCTGCGGCACTCGGCCTCAAGCTTTACATGTTGGATCAGAGTCCTGCCCTGATGACATTCTAATGCCAACATCCACTCACAGTGTCACCTTCTGGAAACGGGAAAGTACACATTTTACATTTGTATTTGCTATGAATAGCCGGTTAATCATATTAACCTCAAATGTGGTTCAAGTTATGATTAGGTGATTTGTCCAGTGACAAATCACCTAATCATGTCTTCCACAACCCTGACATGGACCACATCTTTAAACAGAAAATTTGCTGTTGCAAGTGATTTATTTATTTTTTTTAAAACGCTAGGTGGCAAGTCACACATGCATGAGTAATCAGAGAAAATAATGTCACCACAGAGTAAAGCACCTTGAATGAACATGATTTTTTACTATGAAAGATGTTATCAGTCTGATTTGTACTCCTACAAGGGGGTGTGTAGGTTTTTCACAGGGAAGCCCCAAAACTCAAAAAGAATCCTGAACCTGTGTGGATTTTCCTGTGACCGAGTGGGCAGAGGAAACTGTGAAGCTGATCTTTATCTCAGGAGTCTAATAAAAGTACTCCTCGAAAGATGGATCTCAGAAAGTTTCGCATCAGAGCCTGCTGTTGATCAAAAGCCTCCAGTTGTCATGGATTTTCGTGCTGGTAAGCATCTTCTTGAAGTGCGGCTCAAAGTCCCGCAGCTCGGTTTCGTGCGGCTGGAGTTGCGCAACATTGAAACTCTGCAGCGGTGGCTGCAGCTCAGATGTCTCAGATTGTCTGTGTGTGTGTGTGTGTGTGTTATCATTTAACTCATCTCCACTTTTGCTCTTTCATGTACAGTCCTCATCTTCCTGTGCCTGCACATTGCACATGCATCCTGCAGTCCTGTCATCGGAGACAGAACCAGGGCCATGAACGACGCCATCCAGGACATACGGCAGAACGTAAAGAGCGCGTTGGACAAACTGGTGAGGGTTTTGATGCTTCGTGGTGGAGGGATGAAATGTTTTCTCAGTGATTCGGTTTACGTTCATTAAGATATTGTGCCTTAAAAAAAAAAAAAAAAGCTCTATGGTTGCTCAATACATGGCATCAGAGAATTGTAGGAAGATTAGTGTTGGAGCGCATTTGTTCACTTTTGATGTTTGCGCAATTTTCACATATTCTGAGGAGAAAGGCTGTGCAGGGCCTCCGATTGGCCCACAGTAGGTCCGCTGCAAACCAGGTTCATTATTTCCTCATCCAGAAACTAGCCAGTGCTCCAGAACAGAAATCATTTCTTCATTGACATACAACTGATGCATCCATTTAGATTATTGATCAATTCATTTCTAAGCAAAAATCTCCCATAAAAAGTGGATATCTGCTAATTCTCCAGTTTTCTATGGTGCAGTAAGCTCAAGATATTTTTTTTTATTTTTTTTTTGCGTTTTTGGCAGTTAAACAATTTTAATATGGGCATTTTCACTGTTTCTGACATTTTTCAAAAGCAATAGACTGTCGCCTATCCAACAGTCTACCATAATCTAAAGCTATTTAAGAAATACAATTATTGTTAGATGTATTAAAACTGATAAAGACCATTGCTTACCCAAAAATCTACAATAATTCGTCATTAGTGATGACATTTTAAAACAATGTCAAAAGTACTAAATTTAATAAATGATCAGTTGTTGCTTGTCCAATGATTTTCATCGTTATTCTTTAGTTATTTCATGAAATAAAAATGATTATTAGATGTATTAAAACTGAAAATTAATCAATTAATGCTTGTAAACAAGGAAAATAGTATTACTTATCCAATAATCTATTATTTAGTTAAATAAAATCTATGATGTATTATCATGAAAGATAGGAAGACTGAAAAAATAATAGATTATTGCTTGTCCAATAATCTACAATAATCTTTAGTTTTTAATAAAATAAAATTGTCACATAATAAAACAGAAAAATGTAAAATAAATAAATAAATAAATTTGATTATAATGAAACTGATTATTGCTTGTGTAGTAATCTACAATATTTATTTTAAAAAAAAACCCTTAATCAGATTATTTAAAACGTGAAAGATAATGAATTATTGATTGTCCAATAATCTATAAACATCTATAATCACTTTATTAAATGAAATCATTCTTAGCTGTATTAAACTGGAAAGTAATCGTTGGCTTCAGCATTACTTTTGTCCTGTGATGGAACAATGTAGTCATGCCTGAAGTTTTGTGTGTGTGTGTGTGTGTGTGTGTGTGTGTTATTTGGACGACACAGAAATAACGAACACAACTTTACAACAAAGGAGTTCAATGTAAATTTGAACAAGCAGGCTTCAATACTCCAGTTTTTGTACTGACTCACCAACTAAAGCGAGTCATTCTCTTCCAGCCTACACCTGAACAGCTTGCAAACATCTCCTGCCCCTCCCTGAATGCCACAGAGCTGCTTGGACCGGAGCAGCAGCAGCTCCAACGTCAGCTTCCCTCCATCAGATGCTACTTGGTAAAGCTCGCCGAGCGCATCCCCCAGCTGTCAGAGCTGCTGAGCACAACCAGCCAGCAAATCCAGGATGTGGAGACACCTGACCAGACGGTTGAGAAGAACTGCAGCCTGCCCGTCTTCAACAAGACCGTGGACCGTTTTAGACATGCCAAGTGTCTGCTGCACATCCTGGATGAACGGCTCAGCACAGCAAAGTTTGCATGACTGACTAGTACGAATGTATTTATTTTAAACAGCCTTAAATTATTTAGATAAAATTTTTTAATGGTTTTGAGTGATTGACAAAGCAAGCTTGTACTGCTGAAAGTTATTTAATAGTTCTGATCCACTTATCAGCATCTGATAAGCAGGCAATATTTATATAAAACTTAATATTTATTGAAAAATAAAGCTGGAAGAAGTCAAGATTTTTCTTTTTTCTTGTGTTTATTGTGATTCAGAATCATTTAAGGCATTTTAAAATATACATGTTGCATGTAGACATTTTACAAAGAAAACAAAAAAACACTAAAATGCAGCATAAGAAAATATCTTTTCTTAAAACAAATAAAATACTAAATGTGGGAAGAACTAACATGGGCAGATCCAATCTGCAATGATACACTGTACATCATCCGGTATAAAATCCCCTCATAAAAACAGCAAATAACAGCTGGAAATCCAACCTGGTATGACAAACATTTAAAAGCACTGAATGAAAGAGGAAGAAAACCAAATGAAATCATCACACAAACGCTAAGCTTAAGGTGAACATAGGGGCCTTTTTGTGCTGTCATTCTTTGAAGTAGAGAAAATTCTTTAAAAAACAAAAAGTCAAAAAGGGAAATTTTATCACTTGCAATCATGACAACCATAGCTGCATTCATTGGTGCATTTGAACTTTTTGTATAAATTATTTTGGGGTACACGTGAGCTCTTCATGTGTGTTTTGCAACACTAAATAGTTGTGCATTGAAAAAGTGTTGAATTTTGATCACTGCTACCACCATCTATACACCGACAGGCAAATTAGCCTGAAAGCAAGAAAAATCTCTCATTTAAAAGACACTCATCCACATTCACAAGAAAAGACTGCACGCAAAAAGCTGCACGTCCATCAAAGTGGTGCATTGTGCTACCGTAAACTCAGTTGTTCTGCACAAAAAGAAAGCAAAAATACATATAAAAAAAAAAATCCATGTCTGCCTGAGGAGTGCTGAACCACAAAAAAAACAAAACAAAGAAAAGACAAATCAGCACAGTTAAGGACACTTTGACCTTACAGCTGACATGCTAACTACATCTGCATCGTGTCTAATTCTCACGCCGTCAACAGAGCACAGTTCTCCGTTAACCATAATGTCAGTAACACAACAAATGACCTGTGCGGATGGGTAAACTGCTCTTTGATATGGCTTCTTATGAGTTTCTGTGTGCTGTCTTCATGTGACAGACTGATTGTTTTCTTCTGTCGTTAACACGTTATAAATTAGTGTAACCATGAGAAGAAGAAAAAAAAAATTAAACCACGTGACATAACCTGTACCCTTGTAGTCAACAAGCATTCCTGCAGAGAAGGATCCTGACTTGATTTGTTCAGATGAATGGAAAAAAAAAACATTACGCACACAAGCGTAGCCCTGAGTCACTGACGAAGACCAGAAAAGACCCCTACTGCGCAAAAATCTTTTAACACTGTACATGTGAATATAAATATATTGTGTACTGCTATTTCACTATGCTCCCTATGAGGGCTGTAAGTAGTATTGCTCCACTGTGCTGTGACCTGCGCAGTAGTATCCATGTGTGTAACATGTTAAAGATGACTACTACTGCTGCTGCTGCTGCTGCTGCTGTGTGTAAATTGCAGTTGAAATCACTACAAATGGACACAGTGAGCAAAAGTATGAAGGCAGAAGTTCGGCATGGACGGAAAACCACCAGAAAACCATGCCCGTTAACTGGCAAAATAACTTTCACCTGAGTAATTTAGGGATGGAAAATACAACCAAACTCGCATCCTCCTGGTACTGATTAGGCGCTGACCGGCCCACGAGCCATCAGCTTCGCCATGTTTCAGTCGATGCTCTACAATCTGCTGTGAAGTCTTTCTGGAAGGTTTTCAAGCCTCCTAAAACCATAAACTACGCTAAGAGCAAGTCCTACAAAATCCACATTAATCTCATCTCTTGATGGAAAAAACAAAAGCGTCATATCCAGACATTTATACATCTGAGCAAGAGCACAAAATTAACATTCATTTATTATTTCCCTTTTGAACACATTGTTGCTTTTGCAATAAAAATGTCATTTACTTTAAATATAAATTGTTGTTCACGAAATAAACCACAAGTACCAGCATCCAATAAAGTACGAAGAAGATTGTCACCTCAAGCAGGTGAAAGTAGTAGTTATTTTAAACACAATGTAATAAAAGCCTTTTTTTTTTTTGCAAAATTGTTGAGGTCCTTTCATGCATCATTCCCAACTTTCAATGTACAACAGAGCAAAATCTCTCCCTGCCTTACATTCAGAGGGAACACAAGCCTGACATAGTTTGGATTTATCGTTGTGACCTTGCTCAACAGCTATAAGAACAACTAGTGATATGCCTTTGTTGATGGTTTATGCTAAAGAGGGGCAGGTGGCTTTAGGGGTCACCTCAATTCCTCTGAGAGAAAGACGAAGCATCTGTGCGTGTGGCAGCCTGGACAGCTTCTTCAGGAAGCAGCGATGGATCGGTGAGGATGGACGTAGTTGTGCTCAGCTGGCGAAGAGTACTCAGCACCACTGAAAAACAGGAAAGCGCGCTTTAGTAACCACAACTTGACTATAAAATGGGTTATTTTGATGTTAAGTACTTGAACACTTGGGTCACAGCTAAATATAACATTTCTGATGATTCAGTGGGAATCAAAGTTCGCGGTCCAATAGAATACTGGCATAATCAAGGGTGATATTTAAAAAAAAAAAGAGTGGGGATTTTTGGAGGGAAGGCAAGTTTGAAGAGCACGAAACGCCACCAACACATGTCGTATATGGAACAAATGACTGTTAGACCAACATGGTTCAGCTTGTGGCCTTCATAAGATAACGGTTTTTTTTGCTTTATTGGGGCAGAGAAAGACAGGAAAGTAGGGGGAGAAGAATGGGGGAAGGACCTGCAGCAAAGGGCCATGAGCGGGACTCGAACCCACAACCACTGCGTCTGGGCCATGGGACGCCAGCTCAACTAGGTGAGCTATAGTGGCGCCCATAACGTAAGACTTTATCACTCATTAAGCATACCAGAAACAACATTGTACTGTTCATGGTATGTAGTGCTATAAATACTACAGACGTTGCGGGACAGTCAGTGAAAGAAAACAAGCAGCAGAAGAGCTATTAACATGTATTTAATATTTCATTAGCTTAAATCTGCATTAACATCCAGCAGAAGAGGGTGTCTAACATGAACAATTGTGTGAAGTCTTGTTTCTGCTATTGAAAGTTGACAGCAAAGGTGTTTGTTTCTAAAAATAAAAGGAAAAAAAAAACTTCTTCTACTTCAGTACTGAAAGTGGGTTTGATAAAAATCGACAACCGAAAGAGTAAAACTGTGGGATCTGATGTAAAATGCAAAACCACAGAACAAGCAGCAGAAAGACTAAAACTCTCAGTAAAGTTGAGGGACAGGGCACATCCTCTGAGGCTGAACTACACCCTTCACATCACTCATTTTTTCTTTACATGTATGGAATTACTAACATGTGCAACTTCAATTCTAAGAAAAATATTTCTTTCAGCCATTAAAACTATTTTTCAATTCTAACCGTCATTGTCATTGTCGAGGTACTGTTGTATAATGTGTGTGATGCTGTGAATTGTTCATACTGAAACATGGCACAAAACTATGGAACACAAATAAAAAGTATTACTGATGCACATTTTTTGAGTGATCAGCAAAGCAGCTGACCTTCAGCCTGATTTTGTTGCACAATTTCCTTCGGAAACAACATTTTAGGTTCATTACTTCCAAGGAAACTGTGGACAAATTCGTCATTTACCTTTTCCATGACTGTTTCATTTAACCTCAGTTTATCAGAACGCACGAGAAAAGTGACTTAGGGTTTTTTTTTTTTAAACTAATGATTTGCCTACAAGACAGAGATAGGAATCACAAAATTTTAAGGGAGAGCCCCACGACACATGGAATTAAGAAGCGGGAGTGATAACCTTAATTCTTTGACAACTTTCTGCAGCTGCACAGCCTCCAGCAACCTGCTAAAACTATGAGTAATGATAAACCTCATTTGACGTCACTTTGCATTATCAGATCCTGGAAGTGAAATTGCCAATGTCAGCAACTAAAGCACAATGTTCAGATCGAGTGGGAGATGAAAATAAATAAATAAAATACTACCAGAAAATGTGATAATCACTGCTTCTAGGATTTCATGTATTTTTATTAAAAAATGAGAAGCACTGTTAAATTTCTTGTCATGTCTTGTTTGCTTGCTGACTGAAGAAAGGCAGGAAATTACAGAGACGGTGAGATAAGACGCAGATCATCTCGAGTAAATGAATTACAGATAGTAGCGATCAAACACTCTGCAGCTGGAAAGAAGTCCTCTCCCATGATTGCTGATTCATTTAGCTGCCAACTGATTAGGTGAGATCGTGTGTGTTAAAGAGAAGAAGTGTTTTTACTTACTGGGTCTGAGCACCGGAAGCGAGCAGTGACGATCGAGCCACTGCAGCGTAGTCTGACACAGCTCTGCTCTGCTTGTAGTTGACACCATCCCATTGAAAGACTCAAAGAGTGGCTTGATAATGATGCTGAACTAGAAAACATGATGGTCAAGGATCAAGTATATTGCAGACTGGGACAAATGCAGCTCTGCCTGACCAGCTGTAGGAGAGCCAAACTCAAATCTGTGCTTTTGTGGCTTCTGTTCTCCTGTTTCACTCCACATTTAGTAGTTTGTCTTTCATTTAAAAGTATGCAACTATTAAACTTGCTTCTTGATCATTCAGATATAACTTAAGGGAGACGTTTAGAGATAAAAGCAGTTGTCAAAACATAATCTTTGCACTGTTTCGGTATAACGAGTGCACTGCATGGTGTATGTAGTTCCTCCAATCTCCATCATTAGTGAACTAGAGAAGAGCTGCTGTCTATCCTTTCTTAATTTTCCTCAAGACCCGATGAAAACATTTTGAAATTATACAGTTGTGCAACCATTTCTATCTTCTCCTAAACATAAAAGCATCCCACATCAAAGTGAAATTTTCACACAATACCACGCAGCAACCAGAGTCAGAAGCTCTTTCATTGCAGGATACAATCCAGAAGTTCCAGTTCTGTAGAGTGCGGCTCTTGACATATTCATTAAACTTTTCCTGCATGTGGTCGAAGCGATGCCGCCTCACTGGTACCCCCGTCGCAGGCAGCTGCTCCTGACACACGCTGTTGAGAAGCAGTGAGGGAAGGCAGAAAGGGTTGATTTGTTACATGTCTGTCCAGCGTATGTACATCATACGTTGGGTGACATACATAAGATGCTTTAACATACTTAATGGAAGTGTTGAGCTCCTCTATCTCCTCTCGTAGTCTCTTGACCTCTTCTTGCATCGCCTGCCTCTCCTGCTGGAGCTTCCCGATATACTCCACTGTCTTCTGCAACGTGACTGCATTACTGATCTAAGTGCATAAGACAAGGCAAGACAGGTTTATTTATAGAGCACAATCCATGCATAAATCAAAGTGCTTTATAATGGCAAAGAAATGAATTACAAAGATGACTGAAAAGGCAGACGTTAAAAACATGCGACAAAATCATAGAAATAAAACATAATTTAAGCAATTAAAAGGCAACAACAGTAAATAAATAAGTCTTTGTCATTGATTTAAAGGAGCTGAGAGTTTCATCAGACCTGCGGTTGTCTGGAGGTTTGTTCCAGATATGTGAGGCATAAAAACTAAAAGCTGCTTCTCCATTTTTAGTTCTGACTCTGGGGACAGAGAGCAGACCTGTACCAGAGGTCTGAGCGATGTGGACGGTTCATATGGTAAAAAAGGTCACTGATATACTTGGGCCCTAAACCATTCAGAGCTTTATAAACTAACAAAAGTGTTTTAAAGTCTATCCTCTGAGAGACCGGAAGCCAGTGCAAAGACCTCAAAACTGGAGTGATGTGATCGACTTTGTTTTAGTTCTGGTAAAAACTCTGGCAGCAGCTTTCTGGATCAGCGGCAGTTGTTTTATGGACTTTTTAGTCAGACCTCCAAAGACACTGTTACATTAATCTAAGTGACTGAAGATAAATGCATGGACCAGTTTATCAAGGTCCTGTTGAGATATAAGTCCTTTAATCCTGGAAATATTCTTCAGGTGATAGTGAGCTGACTTTGTAATGGTCTTAATGTGGTTTGGAACGCGAAGGTCCAGATTTCTGGCCTGATCTGTGTTTTTTAATTGTAATAACTGAAGCTGTTTGCTGACATTTATTTGCTCCTCTTTTGATCCAAAGACAACCACCTCAGTTTTGTGCATGTTTAACTGAAGAAAATATAGACACATCCATTCATACAGGTAACAAGTATGTCAGGAAATGAAATATTAGAAGCAAATATGTTGCAAAAACATATTTGGAATCTGTTGTGGAAGTTTTATGCAGAGGCACGGGTACACAGACTTACATTTGACTGTGACTTTAGAGTAGGAACCAGGCCGCAGAGTGTCTTAAAGCCAATATTTATGTTTGATCGTCTCTTTTGCTCAGCAGATATGTGCGTTGTCCTTCGGCCCTGTCATTCATCAGCAGAGGAAATATTACACAGACATATTACACAGGGTGTCATATATATTACAGCGAAAAGAGGAAATACTACTGATGGGTAGTTCAGTCTGTTAATTCATTTGTTATTTGAATTTCAACTTTTTCCATTTACACACCTTAACATATCAAGTGGCATTTCATTGCTGTGCAAAAATGAGCTCTTACATATGAAGGCCCTACATGTTATTCAAATAACAAAACATTTATACTATTTTATTAAGAAACGTTAGCAGACACAAACCTGATTTTGCTCATTCTTTACAAGAGCTGTACTGCTGCTGATTAGTGACTGAGGACTTGGAACCTGATCTAACCCACATGGCGATCCTTGACCGGATCCTGGCTGACTGTGAACTGAAAATAAAAAAATATTTCAAAAAATAAATAAAAAAAAAAACACAAATAAAGGAGCAGCTGGCTTGGGGTTTTGAGGCACCGTCTGGTTAGAATGATTTCTCACCAACAGTAGAGGAAGCTTTCTGATTTTTGCGACTGGAAGAATATGACTTTTCTTTGGGGACAATCGGCTGGGGAGACTTCTGGACGACGTGAAATCCAGGAGTCTGAAAAGAGAGCAAAGAAAACAGATAAAATGAGACACAAGAACCAATGCAATAAATTATGATCTTCATTCATTTTGTAACAGATCACCTTTTGTCAACTGTGAAGTATAAATGCTGCAGCTCTAATTGGTATAAGAAAATGAAAGAATGATGATGATGCTCAGTGAGATGAAAACATACCGCTCCAAGATGAGAAGGAGTGATAACAACACCAGCGTTAGAGACCACATCTGCTTTCAGGGGTGTGGGTGTAACAATTACAGCATTGGCATGACCTGGAAATGGGGCTGAGAAGATTTACATATAGTTGAAACCAGAAGTTTACATACACTGTAATAAAAGACACAAAACCTTTTGTTTGTCTCTGACATTAAATCAGACTAAACTTTTCCTGTTTCAGATCAGTTAGGATTACCAAAATTATTTCTATTTGCTAAATGCCAGACTAATGAGAGAGAGAGAGAATGTTTAAGAGAATTTTTTATTACTTTCTTAAAAGTCAGAAGTTTACATACACTAAAATTACTTCGCCTTCAAACTATTTGGGAAAGCCCAGATGATGATGTCATGGCTTTTGATTGGTAAATTGACAACATTTGAGTTAACTGGAGACACACTCGTGGATGTATTTTAAGGCACACCTCAAACACACTGCTTCCTTTTGTGACAACATGGAAAAATCTAAAGGAATTGGGCCTGTCGGTTGACATCAAACGTAAATATGTTCAGACAGCAGGCTGAAGTGACCCAAATCCGATTTCTTTTGTCCTATGCAACCTGTAACTGATCTTTTCATGACAGTCTGAACAACGCAGATCCACTTAATGATGAATATCCAAATATTTGGCGGGGTCGGAGGGACCACTTCCACCCCTGGGGAGCGCTCCGACAGGGTGGAAGTGGCCGGAACGCACAAGCAGTACTTGGCTGCTGATGACAGTTTAGGATAGCGGTCACACTTCTGTTTCCAACATTGACGGCGGGGCAGTGGCAGATACGCTCCACCGTTACCATCTGTATTTACTTCTGCAAACACTGAGCACGCTTGGTGCGTGTGATGAAATCTGAATTGAGCATTAAATCCTACAGTCTGAACGTAGCCAATCTGTCAGCTTGTTAAGTCAGATAATACGCCGTTATCCTTATTTGTGACACAAAATGTCATGTCGGAGTCAGAATCCAATGCTTTCGGTATGTTAAGGCTATTTTTTATGGGTTCCGCTCATTTTTCCTAAAAACCTGTGGGATAGCAAGGTTTTCGGATTGTTAAGGGTCGGATTATAGAGTCACGACTGTAACTGAATTAGAAAAGCTTGAGCGCTATCTTGTGGTCATTAAGGTGAAGTGAAACAGCTCAACAATCTCTTCTAGAATCAGTGTGTTGATCAAAAACCACAGACCTGTGAGGATGAGGTGGGACTGAGGGAGGGGGTTAGCAGGAGCAATCCTTTGCATGGGCCGGCTTTTGTTGGCACTGCATGGCTGAAAGGGGCGAGGCAGAGCAAACGTCTGAGGGTGGACGGGAGTGCTGGGTAACGCGGCCAAGGGTTGGAGTTGAGATGAAGGAGGTGGAGGTTGTGTGGACATGGAGCTGTAGTCTGAGCTGTGGCTGAAGGTGGTAGCTGTGTTGCTGGGCGTGACCGTGGAGGAGGCTGTGTGTGTGATCACAGAGTGCGCTACAGTCTCATCCAGTGCTGAGGTGTTGTTCAAGGGTGAGGGAACCATGGGTGCTGCTGAGCCCATGTCCTGACCTGGAAGGCACTGTGCCAGAGGATCATGGGAAACGCCTGCTTGATCACTGGCCGTCACCTGCCCAGGAAAAAGGGACAAGTAGTTTTGTACAAAGTCAGTGCCTCCGCTGCCACCTGACCGACTGGTTTGACCAGCCATGGGAGAGGGGATGGGCAGGGGACAAGAGGGAGTGATGTGGTTGCCGCTGAGCTGCATAGAAGACATTAACTGGACCTGGCAAGGGAGGACAAAAGGAAAGCAAAGAAACACTTATATTTATTTCTATAAATATGGTATGACACATAACAGATGCAGTTCTAATAAGGTTCATTATAGATGGCAATTTGTTGTTCCTGCCTGGTTTCTTGTCAGAAATGGCAACATCAAAAGTTAAAGTTTTAATTATTCAAATTAGAACGAGTAATTGACTTTTCTGGCTGCTTAATATTGATACTTCAGCTGAATTTGTACAGCTGCAATCAAACTGCACTTCAATAAACAACAGCTTTCCTAATGTGCCTCCTACAATAACAGGGGAGGGTAGAGGCAATGGCAAAGTGGTGGACAAATATTTGTCCAAGTATCTGTATTTATCTTTGTATTTACAGAGTTCAGGAAGTATACGTTTTAAAGAGGTTTTATAGTACAAAATTATATAGGAAAATCAGCTGGGCCCACACTACAGGAGTTTTAAAATCCGAATAGATTTTGAAATCAGGTTGTATCACGAACATACTTCACAGATATTCTCCTCTCTAATCTTAGATACGCACACAGAAAAAAACAAAAGCAGATGGCTAAAGGAGTCTGAATTAGAAAATCGTTGGGAAGACGCTATCAATAAAGGTTATTGATTCTTCAGCAGGAATTCATGGTGTTAAAATCTTTAGCTAATGTTAGCTAAATCTCTACTTTGTTTACAAACCTGCACACAAATGTGCCTTCAGCGCGGCTCTAATAGCTACTGTAATATTTTCATGCCTAAAAGTCAAACAAAGACCCATATTACATTTACTGTCTCAACAGAAACTCTGAAACACGCTTTTATAGTTTCATCAAAATATGGCTGAATAAATCACATCAGTGGAGCTTCAAGGAGGAAGACAGCATTAAAGAGAAGCTAAATATTTAGCCATATTTTTAGTGACAGTTTGATTATCAATGAATATAAATTTTAATGTTAATCAGTTTGAGCAAGTCATTTATGAAAAGTGCTATGTAAATAAAGTTTAGTAAGATTATTATGTTACATAGATCTTTTGTGTAACTACATTAAGGCAGAAAGATGGTGGAAAATGTGGCGGAAATCCTCAAAAATTTAACAAAAAGCTTAAAACTACGAAAGAAAAAAAAATTCTTCTTGCACAAACTACGATCATGGTGGTGTGTGTTAGGGACCCAGCCTTGGGTCGGTGTTTACCTGTGACTGAGAGCTGCTGCTGGGTAGAGGGGTGACAGATGATGCAGTGGGGGAAACAGGGGGGAAGACGGGCTGACGGAGGCTGTGAAATAAGTCTGGAACAAGAGTCTCTATGTTAGCTAGAGGTTAGTATAACCACACTACTTGTTGTGTTAGGCTAAGCCAACTGCTGCAGCAGAGTTACCACAACATGTGCGCTTAACTCCTGTACAGTGTGCATTATTAGTTTGTGTGGGGCTGCTACAGCTGTGGGTGGTGCCTTGCTGCTACCTTGCAGTGGATCAAACGAGTCCATGAAGTCTAGGTTGGGCTGTAAGGGGATGAGTCCTGGTTGGATCATGTCTGCGTTCCCAGCATGAGCTGTGGAAAGTAGAAGCAGAGGTAGAGAGACCAGAAGGACAACATGCCAGTATTTTGAAAGATACGCAACGTATTGTTGAGCTCCAGCCTTCAGCAGGCCTAACACTGAGATGCTGCATAATTTAGGGAGGTTTGTTACTTGTGACTAACTGAAATATATATATCTTTAAAAAGAACAAAAGGCAAAAACAGGAGCTTAACTACAATTAATTATCAAATCAACTACCAGGTGAGTGAGAAGATACCACAAGTCTAATTCGGAAGTCTTTGCTGTTTAAAAAAAAATAAACATCTGATGATTGTCTCACCAATCTCCCTTGGGTTGGGCCAGGCTATTGGCTGATGCGAGGCCAATGTAGAGAACAATGTGTCTGAAAACTCAGACATCAGAACATCCATGTCAAAGAGGGGGTCCATCTCCATTGGGGCAGGCGGTTCATTATGTTTACGAGTCACACGGCGTGCAGCAGTCTCTTCATCCTGATAAAAGGAGACACGGAGCATGTCTGGAGACACTTCCCCAAACAGCGATAACTGCTCCTCTGGCCCCTTTGAGTATTCAAATGCAACCACCAAGCAAGTTAATGTCACACAAGCATGCAGTGTTGTGAACAGCCAACAAGAGATAGGACCTGACCAAAGCAATTCATGCACTGTGCAAATGTTTTAAGCATTGTAGATGTTTGGATTTTTATCCATCACAATGTGCCATCGTGAAGGCATTTGATTGATCCCACATTCATTGACCTGCACGTCTGAGCAGGAGCTGGTGGTGCAGCAGAGTCTAAAGCCTTCAAGTCTGAGGCTAAGGTTTTCACCCAGAAACTGGTGGATTGCTCCCTTTAGGCTGGGGGCCTTTGCTTCAACTAAAGCAGTTTAAGTATCTTGGGAACTTTTCACGAGTGATGAGAAAACAGAGTGTGACAGAGACAGACAGTCGCTACTCCTTGGAATCAGAAAGAGCCGGCTGAAGTGGTCAGGGTTAGGGTTAGGAGTCTCTCTTTAGAGGTTCTTGGGGAATGTTCAATTGGAAGGAGACCCCAGGGTAGACCCAGAACTTGCTGGAGGGATTTTTTTAAATCTAATTTGACCTGGAAACACTTTTGGATCCCCCAGGACAAAATGGAAAGTGTTGCTGAGGAGAGGGACACTTTGAACCTTGTTAAAGCTGCTGCTACTGCAACCCAACTCTGGATAAGCGGAAGAAACAGGGTGGATGGACGGACCACTGGGCACGACAAAGACTCCAAAGGTATAGCGAGAGTCATTAAGAATTATCTTCAACCACAAGAAGAACAAAGGGTTCCACAACAAATCGTCTGGCCCCACAAAGCCCTGATTTCAATATCAGTGATTCAGTGAGGAGACAAAAACACTGAGACCAAATCCACATTAAAGGCAAAAGCTGGTCAAACCAAGTATTAAGATGTTTTAGGTTTTTTTTTTTATTTTTTTTTTTTAAGATTATTGTAGTTTGTATAAAAATCAGAGCTGTACTTAGAAATAAAAACTAATCATTGCATTTTTGAAAGCATATTCATTTTAGTGCCTGAAACTTTTGCACAGTGCTGTGTGTACATAGTATCAACAAATTTCAGCAAAATTAGGTTAAAGCAGTCAAAAGAACTTGTTTGCAAAGATGATCCTTTAAAATAAATAAATAAATAATAGGTGGGTGATTGGGTTAGTTCCATTAGTATCAACATCTGGTTGAATAGATGTTGATAGTAATGATTGCGTTGAAAAGCCCTCTGGTGAATAAAGCGTGACACAGTTTTGCATACCTTAAGCAAGCTCGATAGGTCGTCATCCTTGTGCTTCTGTAGCTACAAAAAAAGTTGGTGAGTTTTACATTAGTTAAATATCAATGTTTTATGGCCAAAGAAAGAAAAAATGTCGACAAAAAATTTCAGTACCGCTCAAACAAAAACTGAAATATGGTGTGTTTATAAAAACGCTGAACAATACAGTACCCTTTTCTTAAAGTATGTTCTCCACTTGTGGTATTCTCTTATAACAATTTCAATTCTTCTTTTCCAGCATTTCCCCTCTGTGGCGAGGGCCTGCAAGAGAAAAAAAGGGGACGCAAAATAAACCCAAGTCCATAAAGAGCACGCAGCACAAAGAGGGGAAATGACAAGGGAAACATAAAAATGAGTGACAATTAAGCATTTAAGAGACTGAACATAAAACAATCAACAGGATGATTTTGGGGAAAACAAACAACAGACTCTTTGTTGCTGCCTTTGTCCAACAGTGACCACACTTCTCGATTTTTTTTTTACCTCTGCAGGACGATGGACATCCAAATCCATAGTTCCATCCAGGGGTGTCACAAAATGACAAACAGGATTCTCCCTTTTCTCCACATCTGGTAGAAAAAGCAACACAAGTCACTCCCCGATGAAAAAACAGTTCCTATTTCTTTGTCCCAGTAAAGGACATTTACAGTGCAATTTACAAAAAAAAAAACAGGAAGGTCTTGTAGAAACATCATGCACACAGACGACAGTTTCATCATCCCCTGCCTGCATGAACAGCTTTAGGTGAAAGATCACACCTCATTTCACAGTTCATAAAAAGCTTGACCTACTTTGTGTTTATTTTTATGACATGAATGAGACCCGCTATCAGTCACGATCACAAAACTGCTCGTGGCATGTAAACAAACTGCTACTACTGAAGCAAAGTTACAAAGATGCATTAATCTTAAACCGAATTCTTTGAGGCAATAGTTCATGACTTTACAAATAATGTTTCAAGTACTGTTAAGTGCAAGCTGTAAGAAACATTTGAATGTGAGCTTGGATGAAGGGAACCATGTTCAATTTCTGCCAAGAAATTCTTGAATCAGATCCTGATGTCTTGATACATGCTGCAACTTGACTAAAACTGTGTTCAACTCAACTCACACATGATAGAAACCAATTGAAAGGCAATAATAGACAACATGGGGCTTACACTGCATATACCAGGCTCTCCATATGGCGTTGTTGAGGCGGATCTTGTCTCTCCAAAGCAGTTTTAGCCCTTTGAAGTTCTTCCATTTGGGAGACACCAACTTGCCACTGAAAAGACAAGAAATTTCTTATGAAACATTAGCCTAACTTTTATAAGCAAATCACGAATATCTCCACAATTCAACCCCTCAAAAGGTCACAGTGCTCTACTTTGTGCCCTTCTTGCTCGTACAAGATCAAATCTAATTTCACAGACTGAGAAAATGCCCCGAACTAGGGGCCAAACATGTCCTGATCAATGTTTTATGCCATCTGATGTCGTCCGAGTCATTTATTATTTAGTATCAGCCTATACCGAGTCCATGCTTTGCTGTATAAGACCTGTAAAACTGATGGGCATGCAGTACCGCATGCTGTAAATCAAAAGTGGAGTCAATCCAGTATGCAGCGAGGCTAAGCAACGACATCAGGCAAACACCAGAACTCAAAATCTCCGTCGTAAATTCAAAAGCAGTCACATCTGATGAATGATCCTGTAAGTGGTCACAAAGCTCATTGCAAAGCTCCAGTGTGGAGAAGGTAAGGTGTACCGTGGCTCCAAAAGCTCCAAACAACAGCTAAAACCCTTTGTTCTCTACTTCAGCGCTGGGCTGGTCATCCAGCACGATGAATTCTATTATCCTCTCGATAATCTTTTTCACTTGGTCGCAGTCTTAACTAGATTTATCTCTTCTTTTAAATGTATACTTGAGTGTGTTTTGTCTAAGAGCAGCTTTTGCTCATGTTAGCTGATTTAACTCACTCAGAAGATGAACTGTGCTCGGCCTTTACAACACCTGTGTGACAGTGGACACAAAGTATTCGGTGCTAAATAAAGCCGATACCAGTGTGATTACTAATTGGGACATCCCTACCACAAACATCTGTCTCATTCGGCTCAACTTTAACACCTCAACAGACAGAAATGTTGCCTCTTTTAAAACTTCACCTTACAAACCAGATCTTTCTTTTTTATCTGACAACGACCCCCCAAGCCCCAACATCATGAAGCGACATTTGCTCGCTGTACCACTGAGCGAGAGTCCATCACTCGTGGCCTAAACGTGGCTCCAACAACCCGAGCATGGATGTGCTTCTGAACAATCTGTATAGAAAAAGTCTCAGAGGTGTGTATCTGTTAAAACAAACCACTGAATTGGATGATTTGCCTCTTTCCACAAGAACAAGCAAGCTCAGCTGGACCCTGGGAATCCAACCGCACACATTACATTGTTTTTAGGTCACCTTGACCAGCACTGGCATACTAAGAAATAAAGCAAACATGACGAAGTTTGTTGAGGTCAAATTCAGGTTAGAATTTTACAGCTTTGATATGGATACAAGAAGGAGTCATATAAACCAAGTGCTGTGCTGCTAATGTAAGACAAGGGGAACTCATCAGTGTGCACTGGTGTGGCTACAGTAAACAAGCACAGCGACTTTATTGTAGATATGAACGGTCTGTTCAGTATCAGAGAACGTCAACAATTTTGTTTTAACAAGTGAGTCAAACATGCAATAATACAGAGCTGACTGAAACTTTGCAGACTCAAAGCATCCTTGTATAAACTTTAACATCTGAGTGTATTAACAGCATTAACATTTTTCTTCAACTGACTAAAGTTGATGTCTACATTTTAGAAAGGAGAGTGATTACGAAACAAAGGGTCATTTCCAAACTGCTTTCACAGGACAACGTTCATCACAGTCCACAAAGGTTAGATCACAGTTTCCCTATTTTCATCCTCCCTGTGGTGTCTCTTTAACAATCTGTCTTCCTGTCCAGTCGTTTTCAGTTTTGCACCAGTCATCATTTGAGTGTCCTGAGAACTCCGGGGGGGGGAATGGAAAACGCTGTTTCAGTGGGTAGATGGGTAGATAGAAACATGGGAGCACTGACCAGAGCGTTCATGGGACTCACCAGTGTTCTTGTTGTGTGTAAATGCTCTTTCGTGTACGTGAATACTCATAATTTCTTCTTATAGGATGAAGGACAACAACAGAACAGTAACTCATCTATAAATAGTCCGCCTTGTGTGTCAAATTTGGTGCCATACGCAAAGTCAGAGGGAATCCTCTGAGCAGCTGGCACCATCGCTACAAACGCTGTAAACAGAGACCCATGGGTAACTTGAGCCTCGCATTTTCCTTTGCAACTCACCTCCTAATATCTGCATTAAATCCAATCTTTATATTGACCTTTCAGTTTGTATCTAAACACTCTGCCTTTACATGGTCTTAAAGACTATAAACCTATCAGCATTCTTTGTCCTGGTTTTAGTCTGGCTTTTCAGAAGCCGGGGCTGCATTATGAATCACATTTTCTCAGGATTTATGGCGCAAATTGTGGCTCAGTGTTGTGATTAGAGCTGCAACTATCAGTTGATACTTGAGTCATTGTGCAAATCATTTATCAAGCAAAAAAGTTTTAACATTGCTGGTTCAAATTCTTGAGCCAGACGTGCTGCTTTGTCTTCTTTATATAACTTTAAATTGAATGTTTTGGTGCTTTTGAACCAAACAAGTAGTTTGAAGACGTAGTTCGACTCTGGGAATTACTACACTGTTGTACTAATGGAGAAAATAATTGCTAGTTTACCCAGTAATGAAAATAATGATTAGACGCCACCCTTGTTGTGATATTAGATGCTAGTGAAGGATCCTATAATTGCCCGTTGTTGATTACAGGTCACATGTAATGCTAAAACATCCGTTCAGGAATTCCATTACGTCAGCTTTTGATTTTTTTAATCAAGTACAAATTCCAAACATATGCTGGGTCCAGTGAATGTTAAGTGTTTGTTTGTTTCACTGTGTAAATACTTTTTATGGACTTTATGAAACTGAAAAAATTAACTGCAAACATGTCCAAGTGTCACATTTCTACAGAAATAATTAGCAAGTCACTCAGGAAGCTGTAGTCCCACAAGTTACAGAGAAAGTTTCTTGTTTCATGAAGCATTTTAAGCTGCACTTCTTGTGTGAATGGTGCCATTCAAGACAAATTTGTTATTATTTTATTCTAATTTACACACCAGGAGGAATGTGAGGTTTATTTACTTGTTTGGGGACAACAAAGGGAGCCAGGAACTGAAACACCAATTAACTCTCAGCATAAACATCATGGAAGCCATATGTCATGATTATTATGTTATTTAATGGTGACAGAACAATGCTGGAACTGTGCCTGCCAGCTTTCCCTGAGCACTATCAATTATTTCTTCTGACATGAAAGAAAGTATCTCCTCCTGTGGTACTTTTTGCAAGGCACGGTGAAACTCTGCAGTTTATTTTGGCCCAATACCAATACTTTGATTGATAGCTTAATTGAATTGTTTTGACGCCCAAAGGGGTGACGCTATCCAACTTGAAATACGAATATAAATATTTCTTCTCTCATACCACATTAATCATGCCAAAAAATTATCTTTCATTTGTCTTGTGAGCCACAGGAGGAGGTCCTAACTACCATAAAATTGATATATATTAAAAATTTGTCCAAAAAAATAGATTTTTGATGGCTTCTTTATTTGTTTGAGGCATAAAAAATGGTAAAACTATCCAAAATAAAACAGAAATTTAAATTTTTCTCCTCTCAAATGCCATTAATCATGCCAGATATCCACTACATTTATCTTGTGAGCCTCCGGAGGGGGTCCTTAGTTAGAAACTGCTGAACAAAACTACCATACAACTGGAGGTATACTAAAATTTTGGCCAAAACAATAGCTCTTGAATGCTTCATTTAACAGTCTGAGGCAGAAAAATGGCAAAATTATCCAAAATGAGATCTGAATATGAAATGTTCTTCTTATACGCATCATTAATCATCTCAAAAGTTCCCCTCAGCTTATCTTGGGAGCTTTAGTAGGGGGTGTTTAGTTTCAAACTGTTGAACAAAACTACTATAAAACTGTATATATTAAAACTTTGGCCAAAACAATATCTCTTGGTCACTTTACTTAACAATTTGAGGCAGAGAAGTGGTAAAGTCATCCGACAATCACACCTCATTAATCAAGTCAACAACAAAAAAACAAAACTACATTGATCTTGTGAGCCTTAGAAAGTGGTCCCTACTGAAAACGTAACATACGTTCAAATGGGCCCCACCCTCTGGCACAATCTGATAACGTCATATATGTATATTTACATACATCGTGAGTCCCAGGGAACACTTTTTTTGCAGAAGATTAACATCTTGCTGGTAATACTTGCCCGCAGGACTCTTACTTGGGGTTTTTAACACTTCTCAATGAAGGGTACTTTTTTCACATTTGCTCGAAACTCACTCCAGATCATGAGGGGCCAAGTAGGAAGTTGCACGACTCGTGACTGCAATTTCACACAGCGTGCCATGCCTGACTGTGCTGATCTCTACAGGACACAGAGGAGAGTCAGCCCGACCTGTGTGAGGGGCTGAGGTGGAACGGAACGCTCAGGCAGGCAGGTGAGCGGTGGCACGACTTACCTGTACGCGAGAGTCATGCACTCAAAGAGCTTGGTGAGGGACGCGTCTATGGAGAGGTGCGACATGCTCGCCTTGCCGAAATGGTACGTCTGACAGGTCTGTTTGTTGACAGTGTCGAAATCGTAGCCCTTCTTCGGGGGGTGCTCGCTGTGGGGCGACGACACCATGAAATGTCCGCTGTGGATGATCTGACACTCCAGCCCGTCCGCCCTCCGCAGCCCCAGGTGAGGCTCCTCCGCGTCCGAGTCGTCATCCTGCTCCTGCTTCACAGTCACCGGTGGGTGACGGTACTTCTGCCGAAAAGACACCTCTCTGGTAGCCATACCTCACCAGACAAATAGCTAACGTTAGCCAGCAAGCTAGGACAATAAAAGTCTCCCAGTCATGGGGCTTGCTGCCAGCGGCGCTGGAAAACGCGACCGAGTCTGGCTGTTAAAGTTTGCCAACTTCGCACCGCGGAGACGGGGCCTTCCCCCCTCTCATGTTAGGGCTCGCTGCTGGTTCACTAGTGGCCCGAGTTAACTTGTTGTTGTCTTCATAGACAGTTGACGTAGCTACGAGTCGCAGCAACCAGCTGACGAAAAAACTGTTCTCAGGCTCCTCTGTCCGGAGCAGGAAGTTCCTGTGTGAGGGCGCCTCTGATTGGTGGGAGTCAGAGCCCCACCCACCGCACTCAAAATAAACCGAGGCGACAGGTTGAGGCCGGAGACACGAGCAAGGAGCCGGACTGCTGCTGCTGCTGCTGCTGATCCGGGTCACTGCCTGCACCTAAAACCTGTGAAAAGTATCTAAAATTCAAATGGATATTTCTATTAAGATTCTCAGTCATCCAGTTCATGGTTGTTCTCGTAGGTTTATCACAGAAACTAGATTTACTTGAGTTTCTTGGAGATGTTTCACCTCTCATCCAAGAAGCTTCATCTGTTTGACTGACTAGTTGGGAGTTCCAGATATTTCTATCCTTAAGGAGCCATTAACACTTCAGGATTGAAGCGTAGACCTGTAGTCTGCAAGTTTTCTGGAAGTTCTTTCGTAATCCCACACCAGTCTCAAGCGTTAATGGCCCCTAAAGAATATAAGTATCTGGAACTCCCAACTAGTCAGTTACAACTGATGAAGTCTCTTGGATGAGAGGTGAAACGTCTTCAAGAAACTCAAGCAAGTCCAGTTGTCATGATTAAACTACGAGAATAATTTAAATGAATATGCAACTAGGTGTTATTTGATTCCGATGTGGGTATTTATATATAAATATATATAAAACTATGTTTCTGAAGAAACGTAAAAAGTAATGGAATAAGAACGTACCACTGCAGGGGTCCATTGACTCCTCTGAAAACAGAAGAAAAGTGTCTGCACTGAATAAAAATATAAACACTGCATGCAAACAGTCTTTTTCTCTGACTACGAGAAAAAGTTTTTAAAAATCTCTTACTCCTGTTGTTATGGCTAGAAAAGGATTCAGTTTAGCCAGTTGTGCACCAAAAGTTTTGGAGCTGTTCAGCTGGTGACAAATGTTCAGGTATTGATGTTGCATGTCAGTTAGGGCTGCAACCGGACACTTGAGCTCCACCATTTGTCATTTAAGACATAGTTTCAGACAGCTCTGGATGGACGTGTCGGTTCCCCAAAATATCTATCAACTTCGTCAAGGTCTTCAGCAACAGGGGCGCAATGCTCCACAAGCAGCATCAACAACCTTATTAACTCAGTGCTTTACAGATATATGACTTGTTACTGACTTGTGAGTTCTGGTCTATGACCCCACTCATGAGTTGCCAGGTATTATTTCCAATATAGAGTATATGTTGTTGTTTCATGGCATCTATTCTGTTGTAGAGATGCTGTGTTGGAACAACAAATACTGATTCCCCTATGTTAAAAAGAATGGATGGAATTTGATAAAATATTTCATTGTCTGTTTATATTTTTGTTAAGAATAGATGCAACTTTCGTAAAGGAAGTAAACTCTGTCATAACCACTGGTCTAAGAGGTACATCTTCATTAAAATACCATTTAAAATTTCAGCATTCAAAATGATTGAAAAGCGATATTAACAGAAAAAAGTACCTTAAATATCAAAAACTATGGGCGCCCCTATATATGAGCGGGCGACCCATGAACAGGAGTTATAATTCCCCAATGCAGCGGTTTGGGTTTGACTCCCGCTCATGACCCTTTGCTGCAGGTCCTCCCCCCTTTCCTGTCTCACTCTCTCACTATCCTGACTAATAAAGGCAAAAAGGCCAGAAAAATTCATTTTAAAAAAAGATAATTGTTAAGAAGTGTTAAAAGCCTTAAAATAAATTCAATTTTTATTGCAGAAACATACTCTCACACTTAAAATTGTAGAAAAATGTAACCTTCAACTCAACTCAAATGAAGGGGGTTGTGCAACGTATTAACATTAAGGGTGCTAATAATTGTGGGACACATGATTTGATGTAAAAGAATTATTTTTTAATGTGGGATTTTTTTTCACACTGAATAAATGCACTTGAATTAAAGGTTGAATTTTCCTCTTTTTTTCATTGTGGTCCTATATTATTTAGAAAAAAAACTGAATTTACAAGAAGCTAAAGAACACATCTTAACCAGGGGTGCCAATAATTATGGAGGGCGCTGTATATGTATCAAAAACTACTTACTACTTTTATTTTTCTACATGTCATTCCCCCCTCCCAAACAAAGCACATTCCACTGTAATATTGTTTTTTTTATTCATCACATTTTACAACACTAAAATGTCTGTTAGGACATGCTGTAGAAAGAAAACCTAAAAAGAGCAGTGACATCAACACAGCATCTCCCAGCAGACAAGTTGTTGCTTTCATCACTCTGGAGGAGGAGAACTGCCAGTCTGCTCTGCTGATGACAGGAAGCCCAGGATGTAGCCTGTAAATGTCTCCGCAGAGATCTCATTTGGAATCGCATCCTCCGGTGAATGTTCTTCACCTGGACACACACACACATCAAAAAGTGATGGTTGTTCTTCAGCGATTATGTGACTTAGGTGCATAGGGTGTGGCTTGTGAGTATGTTTTTGTGCTACATACTATCAGATTTGTCGTGCTCAGAACATCCTGCTCCTTCTTCTTCCTTCTCTTCATTGAGGCCTAAAATTGCGGTAAAACACTCTGCCACCTCTTCCTTGGTCATATGTTCTCCTGTCAATAATATCAAAAATTAAGCATACGTTGGATGCTGACAATGAAACATGGAACAGCAGATAAAGATTGTTTGACACAGCTGAAAACAGGTAGACTAATCCTTTGCTGCCTGTAGCGCACCTCGAAGCTGTAGCAGTTCCAGCAGCTCACATCTCTGCAGAACAGGCTGCCCTGTGCTGTGGCAGTCACCAAGGACGCGAAAAGCTTGAACAAGCTCATTGCTGGAAGTATCGAAGGCTGGCCGATGGTTCACATACAGCTTGATAAACTCCTCCAGGTCAATGTCAGTTACATATTTTTTTGTTTCGGCATACTTGCTGAACTTGACCTCATTTTGCATGTCTTCTATCTGGTGAAAAAAAGACAATTAACTGTTAGTACAGTTCTCTTATTACAAGCATCAAATTGCTTTTTTTGTAGTCACTGTACCTCTCGCTCAGTAGGGAAGTAGGCCAAAGCTCTCATCAGAGAAGGCACCTCGGACAAGGGAATTTTTGTCGACACTTGCCGTTTATCCACTGAGTCCAGGCCTTGATGACGGATTTGGCAGTAGTAGAAAAAGTCCTCCATCTCCTATGGTTAGAAAATTTCAGAAGACTAAGAATCTGTGGTTAAAATTGCATCATAAATTACTGTATAAAACTCATAGCTCAAGCAGGAATGCAACTTTAAGTACATGATATCTGATATCTCAATCTTGGGGTCTTGTATGTTCTAGAAATACAAAATATGTGTGAATATGTCACAGAGCATTGCTCTTCAGTAGATGATAGAAGACTGCATGCTTGAGTTTAAATTTCTTCTTAAAAGTATATTGTCGCTCAAAGTACATTTTCCAGTTTTCGACACTGGTTTATATTTCTGTGATAATTTAAGTCATAATTACAGTCACGCTAGTAATGCATAGAAAGTCAGCAAAAAGTAGTCACAAAATAATCAGAGAAAACCTAAATAAAATGAACCCAATTGCATTGTCAAAGCTAACGTGTCATCATTACTATCAAGCACATGTAGAAGGATAATCAAGAAAGCTGAAACAATCAGATCTACTCAGTGACACTATGTTGTTATCACAGACACAAAGTGCCACTAGGAAGAGGAAACATGTTCAACCAGCATACATGTTTCTGAGCTGCATGCTAAAATAATAACATATCAGTGAAAACACAGGACAAATACTTCTGTGAAACTAAAGAATGAATATCATAAAGCTCATTAAATCAAAAGAAAAAATAAAATAATAAGTAATGCTTCTCCTTTCAAGCCAATTCAGTAATCAGAGTTGTTTACTTAACACTCAGCAATCGTAGGAAGTAAGAACATTTTTAACTCACCCTGTAGAACTTGCCCCCTTTTCCTCCATCTAAGAGAGTGTAAAATGGTGTGAGGTCCTTTCCACCCAAGGCAGCTGCTGCCTCCATCACACTGCATTCACAACAAGAGAGGGGACCAATTACACTCATTACACTGCTCATGTATTTCCTCTGCTTCCCAGGCTGGCACCATTGAACCTTACTTTAAGTTTATTTCCCACATGAGGACAGTGCAGTCCGATCCTCCTGCAGTAAAAAGAAATCGGCCGTCGTAGGAGCAGGCTAAAGCGGACGCCCCTGTCGGATGGCAGAGCAAAGCATTCGACTTGTAGGGATTCCCATCCAGAGGTAAAATCTGGAGACCCACCTATAGGACGTACAAGACACTCTTAGTGGAATTATCAATAATGTGAAACACTTTGTTTTGCTTTTTTTCTTTCAACACTGACAACAAGCATCAGACTAATACATTGAGTAAAAAGACAGAAAAAAATCTGCACACAGTGTAGTGCAGGGTTAGACACAACCTGTCTGGGGTAAAAACACAATAAAATGCACATGAATAATCTGTATTAACACAGAGTCTCACTTTAATTTTATAAATCCGGCTATTTGATCAATTTTCTTAATAAAAAAAATACTACAGACAAGTTGCAGCACTGACCTTGTCCTCTGTGATGAATGCCAGGTAATATGAGTTTGTCTCAGGTTCTTTAGACTTGGGAAGAACCACTATTTGCTTAATGGGAGAACCGTATGTTGGGCCGAGAAGAGTCTTTCTGTTTTTTGTACAACATGTAATGCACACTTGTAAGATTTTTTTTTGCAGTGGCAGCAGTAAGTCCCATAAAATGTGTTTTTGTTGCAGTATTTTACAGACCTGCACATCTTTGTTGTACTGTTGAAAAGCTTCATCTTGTACTGGTCTGAGGCAATAAGAAGAAACTGCTCCTTGGAGAGGGGTGGATACCAAGTCATGCACATCGGCACAGCACTTTGCTCAATGCACTCTGAGCTCAAAATGAGGAGCTGGTTCACGGTGCTGTTTTCCAGGTCATACTCCACCTATTGTTCAGTTCCACACATGACACGAGAGGTGTGTGCACTAAAAATCCTATATCAACAGTATCATAATACTCCAAACTAGACAATAGTGCTACAACTTTGACAAAGTGGACTAACCAGTTGGCGGTCCATTCCCAGAGAGAGCAGCCTGGGTTGCATGCTGTCCAGGTGAACTCCAAAAAGAAGGTCTTTGATGGGCTTGTAGTGAGAGCGATATCTGCCCAAAAACATCCAGCGAGGTGAAGACCAATTATCAGTCTGTAAATGGAACACTGTCACTGCTTTTCCAGCATCCTATCCATAAAAAAAAAGAGAGATAAAATGTTCACATCATACTTGAAGTTATAAAAATGCATATAAAGTATGGGTTTGCAATCTATGATCACAGCCAAACTAGGTCAACATTTTATCTGAAACCACTATTGCAACTGAATTCATACACTTAAAAAATTGAGACTAATCCAAAGACTCGCTCACCGCAGTGGCAAGATACTTTGAGTCTGAGGAGAAGGTGATGAGATGGATGCTGTCGTCAGTGTAATGGAAACATTCCTCGGGGTCACTTTTTAAAGTGCTGGGATTCAGTATGTGAACTGCTCCATTGCCAAAACCAGCTGCCAGGTATAATCCTGTTTGGAAACAAAAGTGCAGCTCTTAAATGTCAAAACAGAACAACAAAACTCCATCCAGCTGCTGGGAAACACTGGTTACATGGAACAGCAAGCAGACTCGCTCACCTTTAGGGTCGAAAGCGACACACTGAATCTGCGTCTCTGTCTCAAAGACCCTGCTGCCAGTGATTACTTTGTTGTTATAGTCCCACACTTCTAAAATGCCCCTTTTAGTGCCCATGACCACAGCTGGCAGATGGGGGTGGCAGGCCACCGTGGGTAGAAGCTCAGTGTTGTCATGCAGCAAGATTTGAGGGATGCTGCTTTGTTTGTTCACATGTACAACTGTGGAACTGATTGTGGAAACAACAAAGTTCCTGCAGGAAGGAAGAGGACAGCTGGGTGAAAATGCTGTATTCTTGGTTTCTTTTTTTGTAGCACAAATTAGTTCAGACTTAAGACATAATATATTGTATTTATTATACCTGATTATTAGTGGTTTGGCCTCCAGGGTGCAGTCCTCCAGATATCCCTCTGTGCACTCTTTGGAAAAGGAAATGGAGACAATAGCGTCCAGGTTGAATTTATCGTACCATATCAGAAGCTTGAATTCTTCATCATAGAAAATGATTTGGCCTTGAGCATCAGCAGTTACAATACAGCTGACATCAAAGCACACACAAACAAAAAGAGATTAGAGACCAGAAAATACATGTCATATTTAAAAGGCAACGACAATGAATATTTCTGACTCTGGCTACCCGTCAGTTACGGTGAGAGCAGTGATCGGGTGCTGCTGGAGGCGGAATAGCCTAATTCTGTCTTTGGGTTGGGACTGGTTTGCAACTAGGTCCTCCATCACGTCCCACACCATGATGCTGCCTTCAATGGCTGTCAGGACCTGAGGCTTTCTCCAGTGAAAAATAGACCGACTGAGCGACGCATCAGATATGCTGACAGTTCCAGAAGGGCCAGGAGCAGGCCGAGTAAATTCAGTAGCATTGATCGCATAAGTGGCAGCATCACTGAACTGCAATGGTGAACAGATCAAACATTTAAAAACAATGTTTATCAAAATACTCAGGAAACATATCTGACAACATCAGATACAAAATTTGGATGATAATCTTTACCCGCTTGAGCTTTAGGGCAAAGTACCGCAGACCTCTATGGGCCTGAAAAAAGAACAGCTGATCAATGTCATAAACATACATACTGTACCGTGGTTTTCAGTAAAAAATAAATAAAAATGACGAAGAACAGTTAAACTTACCGAGCTGTAGAATAATAGATGACTTTTACTCCTGCTGACCAGCTGAGTGCTATCGTTTGGATTAAAGATGATGTAATCCTGAAAAACAACTCAATATTTGAACAGCTGATCTTGTCGCTGCCACGTGCAAAAAATTGTGTGACATTGAAATGTTAAAAGAAAACAAACTTTACTCACTTGAAAACCATGTTTAGGGTTGAGTTCAGTAAACCACAGAGGCTCACGTGTTTCATTGGTCCAATCCCAGATACACACACACTAAAAATATCATCATATGATTAATAGGCTGTTAACGAATGTGAATTTACTTTAGTATGAAAATTGAAATTGCAAAAAAGTAAGAGTAAGACTAAGATCCTAAATACACAGATAAATATTGTGCACTATGATATCATCAACTAACACTACTTCTGAATTAGAGTCCTGTCAGTATTTCTTATTAATCATCAGGGACCAGACTTTAAATAAATTCGTCCCCTCACCCCAAATAGTGCACTTCCATCTAGACAGAACAATGCAGAGTTTTATCTTTTAAAAATGTTTAATTGAGTCTGTCTATTTCCACCATTCTGTCTTACTTACTTGAACTTCTTCGGCCCCAATGGTTACCAGATGTTTTGTGTCTCTTGAAAACGCCATTGCAGTGACACCTTTGTCCGACTGACAATCGAACAGTGTATGCACAGGAATACTGGGATATTGATTACACAAGCGGTTACCATAAAGATAACATAAAGAGCAATGGTTAATACATAAAAATGCCTTAATGTATGTAGAATATAGAAATACCCAGAGTAGGAGTCCCATATGATCACCATGCTTTTCGACCCCTTGTCTGCTGTGGCAACCCAGCGTCTGTCTTCACTCACACACATACATGAGATGGGGTTGGAGTGACCCTGAAGACGAGTATAAACAGTAGACTATTTAAAATCACACCTTGACATCTATTATCAAGAGATACACTTTGAGGTCCAAAAGTCTGAAACCACTAATAAAGATACTTCTATTTAGCATTCACTGCAAATGTAATACTTTCTTGATAACAGATGCTCATATGTCTGATATATGCACATGGATTTTACAACTAGTGTTTGATGTGCCCCCCGTTTTCTTTGTTAACAGCAACACTGGAGCTGCATGGCCTCCACAAGTTTGTTCTAACCTGATGAACTGTGTTATCCCAGCATGATCTCACATGGATCCAAAAAGGTTTCGTGCGATGTTTGGAATGTTTGTGCATCTTCAGATGCCCATAAATGTTCATTTGGGTTTAAGTCAGGTGACTGTGGAGGAAAGTCCAAGACAGTCAGCACTCTTTGGTCTTCTTTTGCATCACAAGCTTTAAGGTGTGTTTGGATTCATTATCCTGCAGGAGAATTAATCCTTCTCTATAAAGCTGCAAACCAAAGGGTGCAAAATGTCTCTGCAGAATGGATTGCTGCTTCTTCTTGATCAGGATGGAATTGATTTGGTGCAAATCTGTCTTGAATATTCCCACTACCATGGTTACTGTAGATGTACTATACTACAGTATCATTCTCTTTTCTGTTCATCTCCTTAACTACACCCTTTTTTTTTACTGCTACTAATCTCAGACTTGGATTCATTTGTAAATACAACTTTTTTCCATAATCCACCATTAAGTGGTATGTCTTAGGCCACGTGTATGGACTTGTTTAGAGATGCTACTTGTCCTCTGAAAGCACCAGTAGACAGTCAACCTGTGACAGTGGTTTTGCTGATTGAAGTCTTGGGTTCTTTATATAGAACATTGTGCTGTCAAGAGTGAACAAAGCTTGATGCATTACTCTTATGATTGTGTGGTCAATTTCGGTCTGTCTGATTGTGCTTTAATACAAGTGATCCAGTCTCCACAAAGTGCTTTAGAGTACCATGCTCTGCCTCTTTAGAAGCATTCAGTCTATTCAGTATCTAGTGATGAGAAAGGTCCTCTCTGCTCATAATAACAATTTGAGTAATAACACCTTCACTTAATTCTGACGCCATGTTTCCCACTATCATAATGCTACTTACTAAGGGAGGTTCAGCTGTAAATTTGAGGCATAGCCATATTTATTAAGTATGAAGTTGACTTACTTGAACAAGCCGATGATAAGTAGGTCAAATCCATATGAATACCATCTGAATGGTACTTCATTGGAAGGATTCAGTTTGTAAAAAATGTACCTCTTGGTTCAAATGATTTAACACAGTTAATGCCACGTCAAAGCTTGACTGCTGAACCCTAAATAGTGCAAGATTTGAAAGATTATTTATTTTACATGACACAACTTCATGAGTTCGTGTTTCTAAAACTTCAAGCTTTTTGATTATTTCCAGATTTTCCATGAAAATATAATATATATCTCAGACTTTTGGACCCCACCGTTTGTAGCTACAGTGATATTCAAATTACACATAGTACAGTCTTTGTCTGAGGGAAGCTGACTCACATTCCTCAGAAGCAGTCCGGAGAGCTTCAGTAAAATGCAACTGGACTTCTCTTTTTGTTTTTTGATAACTCTAATCCAAGCTGCTTCTTTAGTTCTACATAACTAAAGATTACTCAGATAAAGACCAAAAAGAAAAGTGTAGTTGCTTTATACTGAAGCTCTCAGGACTACCATGACCTGGATGACTAAGAATCTACACAGACTGTTCCTCAAGACGCTGAAAACTAACAGTGATTTTTACCTGAAGTATGTGTTGGGAGTTGGAGGTGTGATTATAAATGATCCCAACGTTAGCTGCAGCATAAAGGACCACCAGCTGATCGTGGTCTTGCAGAGTGAAGACGGGGAGAAAAGGATTCATCCCCAAGACCCATTCTAGTGACTGGATGAAGAACAAATTGTGAACTTTCTGTCCTGCAAAACACTTTTTGTTAAAGGTGACAATTTCTGTTGAAACTTTCTTGACTGCAAGTGCAGAGGGTTGATATGCAAACAGTACATATGGTACATATATACACACTCAACAAGGCATACTTACCAATATGTGTGTTCTGGTGTGAGTTTTCTTCACTGGGAAAAGAGTGTCTCTGGTTGCAGTGTAGACTTGAGACTGTCCAGTCATCCCGGCCTCGGCATCCTCACTGCTGTTCCTCTGCTTCTCCTCATCCTCATCCTCGCTGTCCTGCATTTTCTGCTTTTCAGCTTCATCAGATGTTGCTTCAGCATCTGACATGATATCCAACCCCAAGGAGATTAGTCTCACTTTTTAATATTTCTCATAGAGCTTTCTCAGCTACGTTCGGTCAAGATAACGGCGCTAACGGCAGAAGCTAACTTAGTTAGCTCGAAGCTAAACTAGTCAAAGAGTAACCTTTTTCAACAAACTGCGCAGTTAATAAGTGAACCGACACACATCAACACGACATCCGTTCTGTTGCAATTTTATCATTTCCAAGTTTTAAAGCTGAACGTTTAAAGAACCCGTCTGTTTAGTCTTAATTGTTCTAGCTGTAGCGCGAGAAAACGTGAGCGTCTCGTTGCCTAGTTACCACTGAACGACAGCACAACAGCTTAAAGTTAACTATGTTACCATAGCAACAGCTGCCACGGTCCCTGATGCCCTATTTGTCTATGTGACAATTAGTTTTAAGTGCAATACAACATTAAAGTTCATATCCACTCTTTTCGTTTCTTTTAATCTCTCAGCAGTTGCCTGATTTTTTACTTTTTTATTATTTTTTAAAAAAACTCATTCATCGCTTTTCTGCCTCTTATTTAAAATCTTAGAGCAGCTGTCCTGTATATAATTCTTCACTGGCTGACCTAATATGACTGTTACACATTTACAACTCATTCAAAATGCTGCTGCAATTCTTAGATCCTTGAACTGGCTTCCACTGAAATACAGAATTAAAGTTAAGGCCCTACTTATTGTCTCTCTGTCTCTGGATGGTCTGGGATCAAAGTATATTTGAGATATGTTCGTTGAGTACAAGATTAGATTGGATTCAACTTTATTGTCATTGCACTATGAACTAAGACATCGAAATGCACCTTAGTATCTACCCAGAAGTGCAAAAGAAACAGTAAAAGTGCAGTGTAATGTAAAATGGTTAAGTGACACTTCAAGCAATGTTAACAGTGCCTTTATATAAAATGTATAAAAACTTTATCAATTCCACAGAGAAATGTGGAGCTGTGCTCTCAAATGTGAACAATAAACGACAATTATATGTAATTACGATGTATATGCCGTTATTTTACCATTATTGGCAACATGAACGATTTACTTTCAGTCTTGCAGTTTCTAAATATGTCCACTGGAGGGCAGTAAAAGAGTGAAAAATATGACTGTGTAGGTTTAGCATAATTTGACAAAATATCATTAAATTTTCGCACAGTATATTAAAACTAATATAGATATGTAAAGCGAATGAAAAGCAAGCTACAGGAATGTGCTTTTTAGTAACTTCATGCTAATGATAATTAATCTCGATAATCAAGTTAACAATTTAAACGTAAAGACAAACACTTCTGTATGGGTTTTTCAAAATAAAATTAATAAATAAGTAGAAGCGACAATACTCACTCTGATAAGAGGCATTGAGAGCAGAAATAATAATGCCACCATGCTTGACCTGAGAAGGTGATCTGTGAGATGATTTTGAGGTTTTGTAAGCAGCAGTTTACAGCCACGACATAACTTTGGTTTGAAAGGTAGACTAGTTGTAACATTTTAACTTTGCAATTTCCTCCTACAGCCCGTTTCCGTTTGTCGTTGGGAAGCGGCTGAATTTCTTGCTGCCTTTCAAGCTTTAACTTATTTTTTTGTTTAGTTTGTCGCATATTTCCGCCGCCTCTGCTTCATACTTTCGTGTCTACATGTCATTAACCGAGACTTAAAAAGTTGTCATCGTCGTTGTACGAACTATGAAGAGTTTCCGAGACCGTGAAGACACCAGAAAGTGACGAGAAGGCGGCAGTTAAAGCTTGTTATGGTTTCACCCACTGACAGGTGAGGAACGTGGACGTGTCGAGGTGAGGAAGCATTTGATTGATTAATTTATTAATTGATTGATTGATTGATTGACTGATATAGTGATTGATGTACTGATTGGCTGATCCAGTGATTCACTGAGCGTCCGCTAGCGTTAGCATTAGCCGGTGGTTCTTATCGCCAATCCTCTCAGCTGACAGTCAGCCGCTCCAGCTTTTAGCTAACAGCCAGCACTGCGCTCCTAAACTGACAGTTTTATTGTGTGAATGTAGTCAGAGGCTGAACAGTTCAGCCACCACGACAATGTTAGTGTTCTGCTGCAGTGTTAAATATTGTTTAAAAGTTCACTAATTGCGTCAATGAACAGTTGCGCCTCCAGATATTTTTTATTTTATTTTATTTTTTATTTTATTTTTACAGGGGTTCAGCATTTCTGTTGTTATAGTATAGAGGCTAGTTGAAAAATCAAACTAAACCACATATATGGGCTGTCAAACTGTCAGCTGTCAACAGGTTGAACTTGTTCGTTCAAACTAGTTTGACCTGTTGGTGTTGGTCAAACAAGATCTGTTTGCAACTCCATATAGATTCAATGTACACATTTCACCAAAATCATAGTTAGCATCTGACAAGTCCAGAAGCAAAACTGGTTAGTCAAAATGTTACTGATAACAGACTGCTGAGTGTAAGGCCTACTGCAAACATGACTCCTGCATAGAATATACTAGAATGTGGCACAGTGACTGGTAACACTGCAGTCATGTTAAGCCATCATGCCAATATATATATAGATAAGTAAAATGAAGTTCTAAGGCCTGACTGTGAAGCTTTTTTCAAAGCAGAACCACAAATGTCACAAAACACAAAAGATGTTCCCCCGGGCTCTGGTGGCTGCTGTCCCTGTTCTGGTTTTTGACAGCACTCAGACAGAGACACCTTTGTTCTGGAGACCTTTTGTGTGAAGAAATCTTTTCCTCCTGCATGTTATCAGATGTACATTATACTGCGTTACAACTTTTAGGCACAATAATGACAAGCCTTACAAAAACATTTCCTGTATTTTTATGCCAGTGTCAGTGGTTTGTTTTCACTGTGGTGACAGACTGAGTAACCGGGATGTATGGAAAAACCCAAATAACCTTGTCCGTATATTGAGACAGACTTAATGTGAAACTGCAAAAGCTGGCATTAAACCCATGTCAACAAATAAAAAAAACCATACTCATCATCTTTGACTGAAATCTCAGGATTAAGCCTCACACTAAAAGCATCAAATGGGCGCCCCTATAGCTGACCTGGTTGAGCGGGCGACCCAAGAACAGGGCTGTAGTTCTCCAACGCAGCGGTTGTGAGTTTGAGTCCTCCCCACGACGGTTTGCTGCAGGTCCCCCCTCTTTCATGTCTCACTGTCCTAACTAATAAAGGCAAAAAGGCCAGAAAAAAATCATTTAAAAAATGCATTTTGGCAACTGAAGAATGGAGCTAGACTGCAGCAGTTTCTCCCTTAAGCCAATACAGAGACACTGCTGCACAGTTTTATTACCTCTTGGACATACTAATGAAAAGCTCTCTGATCTGGTCTTGTCAAGAATAATACATATTGCCACTTCAGCTGCATCAGATATCTGTAAAGTTGATGAACAGGCCCCACAGCAGACTGGCTGCTGTGTTGGCATAGCTGTTACAGTCATCTAATGGTGCTTTCTAATAAACTCGGACAACATCTATTCCAGGGGTGTCCAATCCCGGTCCTCAAGAGCCACAGTCCTGCATGTTTTAGATGTTTCCCTCTTTCAACACACCTCATTCAAATGATCAGGATCGTTATCAGGCTTCTGCAGAGCTTGATGATGAGCTGATCATTTGAATGAGGTGTGTTGGAAGAGGGAAACATCTAAAACATGCAGGATTGTGGCCCTCGAGGACCAGGATTGCCCACCCCTGGTCTAAGGTCTGGTTTTAAGTTGTGCTCTCTGCCGTTGATGATCAGTGTTACTAGTTATGCATTTCATATTAGAACAATCTGTCAATATCTCAAACTCTACTAGTTCAGCCAAAATGATATTTTCATCCCTGCAATGGAAGCACATCTAGAAATCCTGAAGTTGAGGCGCACTGGTAATCAGTGCTCTTGGGTTTTGATGTTCTGTGTTGCAGCATTGTGTCGTCATCATGAATAGCAATAATCCCAGCTGCTTCGGGTTATGTGTCAAGTTTAGCACAACCAGCCTTTTGTGAACATGGGAGCTTGTGAGATTTAGGGCCCTGAGGGTACAATCACAGAACAAGCTGAGTTTTATTCAAACGTTTTGACTTTCAAATGAATTAGTAGAACTGCAGAGTATATTGAAACACTTTTTTGTTTTTGGTTAAAATGTCCAACAGGTGGAGTATATGAGAGAAAGCTCTACAATGTGGACAGACAAGCAAAGGGGAATCAGAGTTTCGAAGGAGGAGCTGCTCTGTAAGAACGCCTGTGGGTACTATGGAAATCCTGCATGGCAAGGGTTCTGCTCCAAGTGCTGGAGAGAGAGAGCTCGTCCAGCCGGAGCCCCGAGACAAGACACAAGGTAAACTTTAATGGCTCAAATGTGCTTCACCACTAAAGTGTTGGTGTGTGAATGGATTCTTGTCACAGCTGAAAAAGCAACTCATGATAGAAATTAAATCCTTGCCGCATTGATGATTACCTGAACAGAAATGCTTTATTTTGGGGATTTAACATCACTAGCCTCTGGATGTGTAAGGGCAGCTATGGTAACATCCATAAACAGATGTATCAAAAGGAGACAGATCAGACGAATCTTCTAAAATCTGTCTCCTGTTAGCGTAAAACAACTTGGTTCGGCTGTCTAATTCTGTCTTTCCTTGTAGACCGAGCAATGATGGAACGCCACCCACCTTCTCCAAATTTGAGGAGAAGAAAAACATTGAGAAAGGTCGTCGAATTAATACCATGAGGAGACTCTTCTGGGGCAGCCCATCGCCTCCAAAACCTCAAGGTAGTTCTTCTAGCTTTGTGGAGTTTGCTTTTCTTGTTCTCAGTTGCATCAAGTCAAATGCTGTCTGTGTGTCAGCTGCTTGATCACATTTGGGTTGTACACGAGCTCAACTGCCTGAAGGAGTAAAAGTATGTTGGGCAAAAATGAAAGAAGCCCTAAATTGATGAAAAGCTTTTGGTGCAACACAACTAAGAGAGCTAGTCACCACAACAAAATGGTAAGACCAATTTATGTCTCAAACTGAACACTGCAGTTGCCCTTGTCTTGAGATCCTACAGAATGTATTGAGATCAAAGCAAAAACCGTTAACCACTAACCTTCTAGAAGGTCTGTGTTTGCCTTCAGCACAATTGTAGATTGTTTCTGTTAAGCTGTTTGTGGCAACTTCCACAGTTGTTAGAGAGGCCGAGGCTGGGTTCTGTCTAATTGTATGACACGCTGTCGCTTCCTAAATAATGCACAGAAGTCCGATACGTTTCTCTCCTTTTATTAAAAGTGATTTATGATTCGCAGGCATTACATTGTACTGGGCTACGGTAAACTCGTCAAAAATTTAAAGACACTTCAGCGTAAGTCAATCAAGCGTAGCAGTCAACAAAAATTACAGCTACCCAGCCCTCCTCTCTCTGGCAAAACGACCGCATGATTGACTGTCTGTCAGCCCTTTTGACAGCTCAACCTGTCACCAACTACACCATGTGACCCATGCTCCACATCACCATGACAACCAAATAAACAAACTATGAACCCAGTGATCAATACTCAAAAAACAACATTTGTGGCTCCTACACTGTTGTGTCAGGACAGTTCTAAAAACTGTCTCGTAGTGCTTAACGATTAATTTTCATCAAACTTTGCTGTCCTGCTTCATAAGGATAACTGTAGATAGTGACCCAAAGAAAGAAAATGTGCACACAAGCTGGAAAAAAGAGTTTCCTCTGCCTGGTAACTGGGCTCAGCCGTAAAGGTAGGGTGAGGAGCTCGGGCATCCAAAGGGAGCAGGAAGTAGAGTCGCTGCTCTTTTGCATTGAAGGGAGTTAACTGACGCGGTTCGAGTTACTGATTAGGACTTTCTTCAACTAAAAACAACTAAAAACTAGGAAGCCACGAGGTAGACACAGACACAGAGAGTGAGATAGAGTTCAAACATTTAACACCAGGTGTCTCACCAGCACATGATCTGTAGTTGCAGTTATGTAATACCAAAATTGTTTTCCCAGCTGTTTTTGCTTTATTATCTGAGAGACTCTTAGGTCCACAGGTATTTGTTTATGATGCAAACCTCTCCTGTATATGTGTACTTTGGCCACTTATTCCCCTTTATGCTTTACTGTGTTACTTAATGCAGAGACTACGCGAGCAGCGTTTCAATAAATGCAGCCATTGTGTGTATCATGTTGTGTCCAGTAATCAGAAATAACATCCACTGTTTGTCCCTCCAGAGTCTGCTGAAAGTCGTGCAAATGCGTTGAAGGCCTACCAGAGCCTTGAGCCTGGGGACTTCACCGGTTTCCTAAAGATACTGCGGAGCCCTTCCTCCCAGCGCTTGCAATCCCGCTGTACAGCTTTCCTCAACACAATGGAGGCCTACCATGTAAGTATTGGTTTAAAGGTTCAGTATTACAATTCTCACAACCTTCCCTTGACATGTCAGAGCTGTCCAGATCACAGATTCACATTTTGTTTACAGGCTCTGCCGGTACAGAAGCAGTCAGAGATCGTGCAAGATTTCTACCAGTCTTTTGCTGAACATTTTCGTGGTGAGTAGGGACCAGTTCACTACGTTTTGGGCTCATTCTGAAAACATGAGAATGTTAAATGACTTTTTAGTTGTTTCTTTTGTTTTCAGGGTTGCCTGAGGCTCAGGTCACTCAGATAATGGAGCATGTAGAGAAGTTAATAATGACACGCTTGCACAAATGGGTTTTCTGCCATGACAGCTGTGATGATGAACAGAAGGACCTTGTTCTCCAGAGAAGGATACGGTCGGTAACTTATGTGGGTCACTTGTGTTGTTCATGATGTAAACCTCTAATCTAAAGTCCTGTTTGACGCTGATGTTTTTACTCTGCAGTTCCTTAAATTGGGTGACTCCACAGATGCTGGGCGTCCCTTTTCCAGAGGAAAACACTTCAGTCACAGGCGACCCCTTTCTGCCGGCGATAACAGGTGATTTAACACCTTAAAGGAACAGTTTGGAAATTCACTTAAATGCTTTCTTGCGAACAGTTAGATGAGAAGATTAATGCCACTACAGACTTTAGAGATTCTTGTGAGCAGATTTTGTTATCTTTGTACAGAGTAAGACTATCTGTTTCTCCCTGTTCCAAGTCGTGATGTTAAGCTAATCTAATCTAACTGAAGCCTTATATTTAACTGATGAACATGAAAGTAGCTTTAATCTTCACATTTAATGGCTTGTTCAGACTGTTCAAATCACAAAGGACTAGACTATGTCTCATGGCAATTCTAACAATCTAAAACTGTTCACACTGACAACACCAACAGAATTTGATTTGATTTTGTTTTTTCGTGCAAAGAACAGATTCAGATGGAGAATTTGCTATAATTGCATACATACTACAAACTGTACTACAAACTCTGTCTCCAACTTCAGACACTTGTTTTTTAGGTGTAATTACTTTCTCAAAAAAGAGATGAAGCACACAATTAAATTCTTTTTTTTCCCTAAAAAATTTTCTATAGCTACCATGATAATATTGTCATTGAGAATTATTTTGGCCACGACAATCAGGTTGTGAAAATCTGACATTGTGACAGCCCTGTTCTGAGTCATACAGTCTCATTGGCTGCAGTAGTTTTCAATGTGCGATTATACGTGACGAATGATGCGTCCAGTGGGAATAGGTCGTCACTCCGAACCAAAAAGTAAACAAGTGTATTTCCTTAAGTGCTAAACTTGTACTTTACTGAAAAGTAATAGAGGTACATTTCTCACCTGCTGTAAACATTATGAAAAGGTCTAAAATGTTCTCCTTCCCTCTGTTTTTTCCCCAACAGCCATAATTGAAATGGATGCCAAACGAGCACCTCAAGACAAACTTGCGTGTGTGTCCAAATGCAGCCAGCATGTCTTCGAAGCTCTCTCTACGTCAAACAGTGAACCCGCTAATGCTGACGACTTCCTGTCAGGCCTGATTTATGTGGTGCTGAAGGCCAATCCACCTCGCCTGCACTCAAACATGCAATATGTGATTCGTTTTGGTCTCCCTCACAGTCTCATGGCTGGAGAGAGCGGCTACTATTTCACAAACTTGGTAAGTTGATCATAAAGTTGCTCATCTGTCATAAACAACAAGATGTGAGGTCCATTGGTAACTCATGCGTCTGCCCTCGTCTCATCATTTAGTCTTGTGCGGTGGCCTTCATTGAAAAGCTGGATGGGTCAGCACTCAACCTCAGTCCAGAAGAGTTTGAGGGCTACATGCTGGGTCAGCGTGCTCCCTCTGCAAAAAACAAGAGACTGCAGGCTGCCAGTGACACACAGCACCTGTTAGAAGAGCTGAAAAACCGGCAGGAGAACCTGGACCAAGGGATGGATGCTCTCAGTGTGCAACTACAAAAGTGGGTTCAAACAGTTCATTCACAACTGGATGAGGCAACAACCCAGTTTGCTCTGGTGCAGAAGGAGATAACGGCTCAAGTTGAACTCTCACAGATGGTTTCATCTTCAGCTCAGGATGACAACGAGCAGTCAGTTCTGGTGCTGAAGGATCAACGTGCAGGTCCAAAAGATACAGAGTGTTAGAGCTATTGCGAGAAACTCCTCATCTGGTACTCGATTCTCTTTAATCATCAGCACTAATGTATGAAAGCTGCAAGACAGATAGGATTTCTATTCTAATGCCACATTTGCACAAGCTCCAACCATAGAAGTAGGCAAATTCTAAGCCAGTTAAAGATGAAGGAAAACCTCCTGAAGGATGCTTTTTTACATTTCCTAACACATGTCACGCAGTTTTTAATGACTTTGCTAAAAAATGATTTGCACTTGTGTCCCATTTGTGGATTAAGGTCAATAAAATACATTCCAATTTATAATAACAAATGTGATTAAAAGTAACCGTTAAGCACTCAGGGTACACACAGCACTTAGGGACGTCATGTAAAACTTAAGTGTGCTCATGGAATAACATTTTTTTCTAATAGTTTATACCACTGTGCCTATATGTAGACTGATGTGAAATTTGAAAAAACGTGCTACAGGAGAAAAAGTTTAGATGGCAGTTGTAAACCACTACAAGACAGAGGGTGTATTTATGAAGAACTGTTGTATCTGAGCAGCGTAACTGTCCTCAACATGTTGCTTTTACAGTCCAGTGCAAAATTTGTAACATGTTGCCATTTTCTTAGTGTGCAGAAGCTGCACATTGTTTACAACTGTTTAATGGTCTGTAGGAAAAATCAAATTTATTATTCTGTGATTAATGATTGTATCCAATATTATATTAAAGTAATTTGATTCAGTTGTATGTGTATTGAGTTTTTCTGAAGTTAATGCTTTGTAGAACATTTAAACAGGTAAGTTTTAGGAATCAAATCCAACACTAAACTAGCAAGTATGGTAATACTTTAGTGTAGTGCCCATAATAAAAACCAGGGCTAAGTATGTGGGGGGGCTAATGTTTCATTACGTAATTACATGTGGGCAAATCTATGGGAAATGTTATTTAAATGTTATAGGAAGGGGAAGCTGAAGGGACTAAATAAAAGAACTTAATGTTTCTGCTCTAGTTACTTATAGTCACTTACACTGTACTATGCAGTATCTACAGTATATACTGTAAATACGAATGGTAATATTTAACTAAGTACAACAGGTATGTTAACATAAGTAGTCACACTTATTTTTCTTTGACAAAATTGCTCAACTCCAATTTACACCATTTCTCAGAGCTGGAAAATGTAGTACAGGAAGAATGATCGGATTTCCAACTTTTAGATGGTCCTTGAATGCCTCATGTGTGGTGTGCGGTTGCATCAGGAAAATTAAGCAAATCTGAGCTTAAAATTCTGACATTTTATCAAATTCAGTCTGTTTTATGTCTCGTTCACAAATAAGTAGTTTGCACCCAATTCAGCAAAATACAAAAACTCTGCAGGTTGTGTCTACACAATGAGAAGATGGAGAGAAAAAACAAAAAAACTTGGATATAATAGAAACATGGCGTAAAAACAGTATAGAGGAGTAAGTTGCATGGTGAAATATCTTTCTAGAGCTTTTGGTCACAGTTTGTAGAGGCTGCAAAAAATATTACTAGGGAAGATCTATAGTATGTGGAACCACTGCTTATTTCCTAGTATTGGTAACACCTGGGGGCATTAGGGAAAAAAAGGGGTTATACATATTACTCCATTTTTTTTTCCTTTTTTGGAAAACATTAAAACATTAAAATATTTAAAAAATATTATTTATATATCTATAATTTGTAGTATTATAACTGTATCATACTGCACAAAATACATTTAGCTATGGTTGTGCTGCTTCCCCAGCGGGGCAGGACTTTATACTGCAGTAAAAAAAAAAAAAAAAGAAAAGAAAAAAAGAAAAATTAGGCCACTGTGAGAAAAAAATACAAAATAAACAAATAATAATAATGTTTAAAAAAAATAAAAAAATGACAGCAGCACAACAAACAAAAAACGCCGGCTGCCCGGTGTTCAGAGGGTGAACTTCCGTGTTTGGGGCCGTAAAGCGCTGCGCTGCCGTCAAGAAACAGAAAGAGAAGGAAAGGTGAGCCCGAGGTAGCAGCCATGAAGATGACAACGGAAACCAGCAGTTCTGGAAACTCTGAAATCACCATGGATGATGTAAAAAACCTTATTAAGAAGAAGGACGAAATTGAAGAGCAGATAAAGGCTTATTACGACGTGCTAGAAGACGTAAGTCAACTGTTAGATAAGTAGACAGACGTAGCACAAAGCTAACTCTGTGCTACAAGTATTTACATTCAGTGTTGTTGTTTTTTTACTTTTGCTTACAGCAGGGAGTCGGAGTTGAAGGTCCCCTGGTTGATGCAGAGGGTTACCCTCGAGCAGATGTTAATTTATACCAAATCCGGACAGCAAGGCACGAAATTTCATGTAAGCAGCAGTGTTTTTGTTTCTAGTGTTTTCTCTGATAGCAGGAAACGTTTATGCAACTTAGTCTGTGAGAATTATGTAAAAGGCGGATACTGTCATTCAGCTAATGGAGTTGTAATTCTATAATAAGTACATTTGTGTGGTTTGATGTTGAGTTATAGCAGATAACGTTGTCATTCCTCGAGCACTACTCGTGTAGGGACGCATCTGTGCGTTACTGAAACCAAAACCAGGACCTGATGTTGTTCTCCAGAACATGTGTTTTTATGGCTGTAAATGTAGTTTTAAACCGTGTAGTGCAAAAGGTTTTCATTTATTTTATCTTCAAATAAATAATTCTTCAGACAGAGTGAATGTAAAAACACACAAGTGAACTGGGGAAATGTTGTCATTAGTTACTAAAGATCATAGCAGCTGATATGTGTAACATGTCAGTGTATCAGTGGAGGGCTGCAACAAGGGCTGCATTTTATTTATTTATTTATTTGTTTACACTACATTTTTAATTCTTTGGTATATAGTTTGTGATGTGAAGACTTGATCTTTCTAGAATGATTTGGGAGATTTTGTAGGGGAGTACATCTGCAGAGAATTTTTTATTTATTTTTATTTATTTATTTTTTTAAAGTAATAAAAACAACAAGCCATTAGAGATCATTCTCATGTGGTTAATGCTGCCAGAGGCATCCGAAATAGCATTTTGCTTTGAAAGACATTCACATCTGGCATTGCACTGGTCATTTAAGTAAGTTTTAAAAAAATCATTATGTTGCCTCTTTTAGTACAAGACACTGCTGATAGAAAACCTGTTGTTGGTCAACATCATTCATTCTGTTGCTGAAATATTTCCATACAACTGATATTGTTACATTTTGCCACCAGATCTTCCTTCTCCCCCTTTAAGAACCCCTAAATCAAAGCAAATAATGTTCTATCAGTCAGACTTGTCCTGTAGATTAGTCATGGAAAATGAGGGTCGTAGGAGTTTTCTTTTTGTGTCGAGCAGCAACAAGGTTCTAACAAAATGCTATTTTGCCTTATTATTATTATTATTTGTGTGGCTCGCATGTACACATCGCATTGTCAATGTTGTGAATGCTGACAATATATTGTGTAGCCCTAGCTGTAACTAATACTTACTTTAGTTTTTATGTATCTGCTAAATGTTTTCTCATTTTATCACATTTATTAATTATTTGATTATTCTCTGAAATTTAGAAAACAGTAAAAAAAAAAAAAAAAAAAAAGTGTCATTTTAAAGACAGAGCCTTGATCATGTTTCAGGCCTGCAGAATGATCACAAAGCCATCATGGCAGAAATAGAAGAAGCCCTGCACAAGCTGCATGCTCGAGAGAAAGCCAAGCGGGAGCTGGATCAGGCCGAAGCCCAGGAGGAGGCGATGGAGCAGCAGGTCACCCTGCCTCCTCCCTTTGCACGGGTGGACGCTGTGACAGAAGGCTCGCCTGCCTCTGGAGCTGTGAGTGACGCTTTTGTTTCCAGGAGTTGATTCAGAGACACCATCACAGTTGTTGAACCTTAAGAGTTTAAAAAGCCCTCAGAAAAGACCTTAAAACGTATGTTTTTGTTGCTGTGGTTACAGCATCTGGTTGTTTCTTTTACAGGGTCTCAGAGTTGGTGATGAAGTCATCGAGTTTGGTTCTGTGAACACGGGGAACTTTCAGAACCTCCAGAACATTGCCTCTGTGGTACAACACAGTGAAGGGGTAAGAAACAGCCGTAATCCACAGCTGCCTTCATGGGCAATACTGTAAATGTACTTATCTGTTCTATCATAGTAGTTTTATTTGGGGAGATTCAGTTTGTTTTGTAATTGTGTTATATCTGTTTTATTCATATTTCCCACAGTTGCATGGTGTCACTGTGGCTATAGAATACGTTATTATCTTGAGTGTAAACTGCAGTCATGTTCTTGTACAGAAACCATTAAGGGTGACAGTGATCCGGGTTGGCCAGAAAGTTCACATGAACCTGACGCCACAGCGATGGTCAGGCAGAGGTCTGCTGGGGTGAGTGAACGAGTCAGACACAGTCACAGTTGTGTTTGGATTGAGACAGATTTCAATGTAGTACAGTCACTGATATTTACAAACAGAAGAAAGGAAGAAAAATGCTGAAAAGCTTTTAGTAAATGTTTTTATTTGTGTGTATTTTTTTGCTATGTAGTTATACTGTTGAAATACTCTTTAGTATACAGTTAACATTGCTTTATAATTCTAATAGGTGTCTATTGGTCTCACCAGGTGTAAAGTTTCTGTACGTGTCAGTCACAAATGTGTTCTTTGTCTTTTTCAGATGCAACATTGTTCCAGTGCAGCGGTAATCACCATCACACTTTGCAGAGTTCACACTGTGGAAACCTTTCCACCACTTACATTCTCCCCGAGTGGTTTTAAACTGACTTTGTGCAAACTGCAAAAAACCCATCTGTTCTAATGAGAACTGTAGTTTCCTTCACACAAGGACAGTCTTCAGAATGGGATACGTAAAAATCAGGTGTCTTGCTGTTCAAGGGGTTGAGCTGAGTTTACTGATTGAGAGCTGAATAAACGTCGCTACCTTCTAGTGCTCTGATTAGATTTCTACGGGTTAGAGGAGTGGGCTTTTGGCATTTAGAGTTCGTCCTCTTGTGAGTGTGGATGCACTCAGCAAATGTTATTGCAATTAGTCTGTTTGATTAATCTCTATATTTTGTGAATGTGAGCATTTTGGTTCAGGATTGATGAGAAAAATAAAGATATTCATGCCAAAATCTGTAGTTTTTGGAATGTCTGGCTTATTTTCAAATCTTAGGAAACAGACGAGCCATCAAACATCATCAGCAAGCAAAAAACCATCAGGGGATCTTTGTGAGATGATATATTATTCAGTTTTTCCCCACATGTAATTAATTTTGCACATGTTTAAAAGCTGAACTCTTTAGCATTCAGTAAGTTAAAAAAAACCCAAAACCTTAATGCATTATATTGATTGATTCAGCAAAAAAAAAAGTCCTGAATCTGAACAGATATTGTTGTTCCCACTTTGATCAATATGACAAAACACTGAACATTTATAAGAACATTGTGAGTTTTATTATATAAAAAGGACATCATCAAAAGCAGTGACTCCATTTACATGGAACCTGGTGGAGCTTTACTCAGCATCCGTTTCTATCAATGTGAACAAAATGTTTAACATTTTTCAGCAACTATTACTGACTGACCAAAATTTGATATGATGAGAATACTTAAGTGAATCATCAGTGTCCCTGCACAGGAAAAGAGTGTCAGTGTTGGTCCATATGTTTATATGGTTGTACTGCCTCAGAGGCATTCATAGGATCTCACTGAATCTAGTTAGAAATACACACAAAAAAATAGTATACTCTGAATATCACAAAGGGGAAACTAAAGTCACAACAGTAGCGTAGAAACAAAGTCACATGGTTTGCTTGAGTTTCTTCTTTTTAGGCTTAACCATCTGTGGTAGTTGGATTTTGAAGGCAGTCCTGAAAAGAAAAGAGTTTAGACAATATTAATGTAAATAAATGTAATCACATTGCATGATGTCAGATGTTTTACCAAAACAATTCAGAGGAAATACATTTTGCTTCTGCTTCAAGACATGCTATAAACATATTTATATAAAAAAAAAGGACTCACTCGCATGTTGTACAAATGGGGCTGAAGTTGCAGAATACTTGAAGGAAAGACAGGAGAGAGTGTCACCACAAAAACACGCCGCAGCTTTTACCAGTAATGTAATGATTGTTGTTAAGTCTGTGTTTCTTTAAACTGGGAATCCCACTCACTTGACAGGCAAACTGAGCACACGTAACCGATTTCAATGAGGTTACGGTGGCAGAAACAAGCAGCTCTGTAGTCCACGTGAGCAGGCGGCGGCAGCACCAGCTGTGAACGCTGCTCCGAGTCGGGCAGGAACACCCACTGTTCAGAACACGAAAGTCATCAACACAAACCAGCTGCTTTTACTTTTAAATGAGAGAAATGTGTCAAACTGTAGTAGACACTCACCAAAAGATACTGTGCCAGGGCAACTCTCTGTGGTATCTTCAGGTACAATCCTCCAGTTATATCACAAGCCTAAAAAACAGAGAGTTTTAAAGTTGGGTCGCGGGGGTTGGAATCTATCCCGGCTGACTTAGGGTGAAGGCAGAGACAGGTCACCAGTCTATCACAGGACTACACTCAGACACAGACAACCAAGCACACTCACATTCACACCTACGGACAATTTAGAATCACCAATTAACCTCAACATGTTTTTGGACTGTAGCCCTGTGATAGACTGGCGACCTGTCCAGGGTGTCCCCTGCCTTCGCCCTAAGTCAGCTGGGATAGGCTCCAGCCCCCCCGCGACCCTCGTGAGGATTAAGCGGTGTATAGATAATGGATGGATGGATGTTTTTGGACTGCGTGGGAGGAAGCTGGAGAACCCGGAGAGAACCCACGCTGCATCAGGAGAACATGCAAACTCCACACAGAAAGATCGACGCGAACCGGCGACCTTCTTGCTCTGAGGTAACGGTGCTAACCACCGCTCCACCTTGCAGCCCAGTAGTGAACAAGAAAGTACAAAAATGTAACTGTAAAGTGTATGGAAGTGGAAGCATAAAGTAACAAAATGTAAAAACTTATAAGTACAAATACCTCAAAATAAACTTCAAGTACAATTACACTTGCGGAAATGTGCTTAGTGACTTTCCACCAGTGCTATTACTGTCTATACATAAGTAGTTCTGTGGTTCAGCTCTTACTATCTTGTCTTCCAGGGTGTTGTGCTGTTAAACTGCAATAATGTGTATATAAGGGAATACTGTGTAAAACATGTACCTGCTGAAGGAGTCCAGACTCTGAGTCCAACACACAGGCATCAATCAGGATGTTCTGTTTTAAAACACAAAAACATTTTAAAAAACAAATATGAGAAACAAGTGATAAAACAACAGACAGTCTGATCTATGAATGTACCTGTTTTTGAGCTGCAAAAATCACATTCATGAAGTTCATGTACTGGCGGGCGCAGTCCTCAGCAGCTTTTATCACCTGCACAGTGCAACAAATATGCAGAGTGTGTTAGACTGTGTTCAAAGTCAGGTGAAGGAAACAAAAGTATTCATGAAATTAGACCATTAAGGATTTACCAATATTCTTGATTTAATCTCCTGTCCCACTAAAAAAAAGAAGACAAAACATACATTACTGAGTGTTACAAGAAAAACTAAACTCAATGAGGGGCATCATTAAGTTTACATTAAAAAAATAATTACCTTCCAAGTCTTTTGAGACCCTGTTAACATCTGGATATTAAAGGTTTAAGGAAAATACTGGAAACTGTGCAGCCACAAATATACAGAATCTATTTCTATCTTCATATAGAAAAAACTGTGAACAAAAAAATCTGCAGTCATTTCTTTTAGCATGACCAGAAAAGTACAAAACAGTATGAGCACACTTTGAACACTCTGACAACCACTGCACAACATTTGTCAACAACAACAATGCATAAACTTAAAGTTACTGTCACAATGTGTTACACACAGTAAATGAATATGAAATGAACATGCACATGTTAAAATAGGATTGCTGCAAAAAAAGGTGCAAATATATACTCGTGCAATATCCTGCCTCTGTCTGTCCTTACATTTCTTTACATGATAGGCGACTTGTAACTTTAGTACAAGCATTCATCTCTTCTCTTCCTGCTCTCAACGAAGGCGGACGCTTTTCTCTCTCGCTCCCTCCCTTGCCCTTATCTGCCCTGCTTGCTGCTCTTTGTCTTGTGCTGTCTGTCTGAAACTATCAGAGCCTCTCTCTGCATTTCTCTCCAAAACCTGAAATCATGAGTTTGATCAGCTGGTCTCTCAACGCAACTGATCACATTTTCTCAGTGAGAAAACCGGGCAAAGGAGATCCTGCATGCCCTGACGGAACGTTTTCAGCGGGATACATGATGGACTCCTGGAAGGAGCGGAGGGTCGTGTGCCTCTCTATACTTTCCATGGAGGATGTTGAAGACATCTACATAATGGGGATGATGATAACAGGCTTCCTGCTGTTTGGAGTTTGCTGGTTCCTGATTTATCGCAAAGTTCAGAAGGTGATGGCAGCAGTTTCAGCAATTGAGAAGCTGCCCGTCATGGAGGGAATGCTTCGGGCTGTCAACTCTCAGACTCAAGCGATATGCAAAAATAATCGCAGAATGGAAGAACTGATTCGCAAGATGGACACCACCTTGGAGCGGTTGAACAGACCGATCCGGTTGCAATGGGCCATCAATTTCGGCTTTTTGGATCACAGAGAGAACCAGTGGGACTTTAAGACTGACGGTAAATTGCAGAGTCGGCCTGACCCAAAACAATCTTCTTTATCTTCATTCGGCTCCCCCACTTCGGCCTTGGAAGGCTGATATCTCTCCACTTCTCCTGGATGTTATGCAGACAGATGCTCTGGCCCCTCCCCACCCCCCTCCTTCTCCTGTGAACTTTGTCTCTGGATCAGAACTCTTTGAGGTCATCTCCACGGCAACGGCCGTGTCTCGTCACCAGCATCAGACGGCAGAGACAATGTTGAGTCTGGGCAGCGATGAAGTCCATGGGCTCACACATACACATACACAAAGACAGTTTCTCCCTCCTGTCTCCCCCCGTTATTGGTCACTGTCTTTTTATGTTTCTTGGACGGGATGTAACTGGTAATTTCGTTGCTCTGTACTTGTGACGTGCAATGACAATAAAGTTCTGACTGACTGAGATGTGAGTTTGTTACTTCACTTTTTCTTAGCTTATGATTAAAATTTATTACACATCATAAATGACAAAACTGGAAGCAGTTTCCATTGAAAGGATACAGCAGAGAGCTTTAGCCAGAGATCCAGCCAACAGAGTGTCAGTTGAATTTCCCCTCACTTCAGCTGTAATCACATTAAATGCATAGTGAGCTTTAAGGAGTCCCCAACACTATACAGCATCAAATAAATACCTGAAAAAGAAACTGTAAATACATTGCAGTGATTGCAAAAAACATTTTTCTTTGCTTTCATTATGTTGAAAAAACTTGAATTCTGAAATTCTAGTCCCAGAAAAATGGACTTACTTCGTGACATAACATTCCTGATCTCTTCAGCAATGAGGTTGTTGGCGACAGCCAGGAGTTCGTATTTTCCATCACCACTGGAGGATGCGTCATCGCCACCGCTGTCACCGGTTCTCCAGCTCTTACTGGGATACAAGAAGTGACTGAAATAAAGAGAGTAACAGGGATGTGCATATTAGAACAAAGTCACAGTCACAGTCTGCAAAGACAAAGTTCTGCTTCACAAATATTTCTTTACGTTTTGGGACTGGCACCAAATCTTTGCTTTTTTTTGAAATATTGAATCATAAAACATTCTTATGTTTCAAACAGTTATTTGAATTAAACTATGTACGAAGGAGAGGAAGTTGGTGGCAAAACAAACTAAGTTGATCTGAGAAGACGCTCACTGTCAAGTAAATATAATGGAGTGAAGTTTTTCTTCTTAGCCATTGTGAAATATTACAATGAAATAAGCAAATTAAAAGCAGCTTTAAATGATTCAGATATAAAACATCACGTTACACTTATGATCTTTTCCAGAGCTCAATCCCAGATATTGTCTTCAGGGTTTAGAGATTAAAGCCCTGATTAAAAGGTGTGCAACTAAAGAGTGCAACTGCTATTCCTTAGACAGATTTTATTTGTGTATCTTAATCTCTGTGTTGTTACAATGTGCTTTACTTTTATCCATCATCAACTGTTGTCATGCCTGATTCTAGAGTCATTTTTAACTTTATAATGCTGTGCCTTCTTGACCAGGTCTCCCCAAAACAAGACAACGTACTCTAAAGGGACCACCTGGTTAAATAAATACATGAAAATAAATACTGAGTGCACCACGTTAGATGTAGTGTTACTTTTCAGCGCTTGGACCTGCTGTGTTACCTGTCCTGACAGTGACTTGCAATGACAGCCAGCCTGTTAGTTCTGGTCATGGCCATGTGGGAGTTTCCCATCACCATGACTGCATCCAGACACTTGGACAGGGTGAACTGGAGACAAGAGGGCAGTGGGAGCTGTTTAACTATTAGCTACGTTAAAGAACTACACAGTCAAACTAATACTGGACATAACGGTGATACCTGCGGTTCACGTTGAGCCTGTTGCCCCCACCATATCGGGTTTACATCCACGACGATGACCAGCAGGTTGACTTCATCCTCTGCAGAATAATTGAAAGCATTTTAGCAAAATACGTCTCGGCGGTGATGAAGCTCACCAACCATCCTCCTCCTTATACAAAACAATATAGGAAAAAAAACAAAAATAAGCAACTTATTAACAGCCAGACACAACTCGACATACCTGAAGCCATCACGACCAAAACACCAAACTGTGATATCTCTTCGTTCTGGAGCTTTATTTCCTGTTAGCTTCCATTTCTGAGCTGAAAATTTCCACCGTATTCACAGAGCGGAATGTCTAAAGAGGCTGGCAACGCAAAATTCTGTAAATACTATAATGTTTTGTAAAATACACAATCTTCCCTGTGACAATAACTACATCAGTCGCTCTGACTGAAGGCTGAGTGCGTCATCAGGCTGCGACCTGCTTCTTCTTCTTCCTCGAGACTTCTGGCGGTTAGCAAACATCGATGAAGCGCATTACCGCCACCCACTGGTTGGAGTCTGGACGTAAATACAATATTTTAAAAAAACCGGTTTTAAAAAAGTCGATCAAATTAAGGAGATACTCGACACATAAATACACAAAAGCATTTTAAGTATTTGCTGGATTGCGTAAATATGTATGCATGTGACCCTGTATGCTTCAGGCAGTGCGATTTGTAACTGATCCTCTTTCCTACTTTAATACTGAACTCTCAAACAATAAATGCTGCTTTAATTATATTACCTGAACTCTCTGATGCATTTGTGAAGACCTGGACAAACCTGTGGTAATTATCATTATAGGCCAGTATAGCTCTACTACTTCTCTAATTGTGTAAAACGTGTGGCGTCAGAAAGTGTCCATAGTTGTACTGCTAGTAGAAGACTAATGGTTACTTGAAATACTTGAAGTTCTGCCACTTTCTGGGTCACTGTCCATCTGAACCTTTTTGTCTCCCTCCTATACCTCTTCCAACAAGATTTTAAAGTATCCTGCGCTGTGTGATCTTAACTGTGACCCTGTACAATGATCCAGGAATCCATTAATAGCCATATTCTTCACATTTTCCAACATTTTACTGCATAACAACACAGAACAGGACTTTGTATGAGCTCGACTAAAAGAGTTTATGCAACCAATAAAAAATATTTATTATACGAATGTACAGCAAATGCTGCAGAATTGGATTTGAGTATTTACTCTACAGAATTCACTTGTGGAGACATACAAAAAATCAATCACAATTTCTGCCAAACATAAACATTGTATTTTCCAGTTAATAAATATAAACCACATATTCTACAATCACGTTCTCCTCGTGCAGCGTGGGTTCTCTCCGGGTTCCCCGGCTTCCTCCCACAGTCCAAAAACATGTTGAGGTTAGTTGGTGATTCTAAATTGTCCATATGTGTGAATGTGAGTGTGTTTGGTTGTCTGTCTCTATAGATAATGGATGGATGGATTGATGGATGGAAGGATGGATGCATTTACACAGTTAATATGAACTAATCTGATCAATGTTTGCGGTAATGCCATACTTCAGTGTGTGTGAGAGAAAGAGTCCAGTGTTTCCATAGATAGTTATCTGTAGTTTACTGTAGTACTCACGAGTACCTGACCCAGCACAGGACTCTGCTGTGAAGGTGGAGACATGCGGCGGTGGTGTATTTACAACAAAACAAAAAACAAAAAAAACAAAAAAAAAAACGGGGAAAAAAAAGGAAAGAAATTTGTAAGAGCGGTGGCGAGGATTTAGGAATGATGGCCCGCCACTCCTAAATGAAAATAGAGGAAACACTGCGTTCAATAAATAGGTTGTAAAAGTAAAACTGCAGTCAAGTGTCATTTGTTTACACCGTCACAGCTCCCCGGAGAGCCTGCTGCTGAAAAAAATCCTAGAGGAAACACTGGAGTCGATCACCAATCAGAACAAAAGTTTAGATTCACAAATGAAACATACTGAAATTGTAAACTGTCAAACACATACTGTGCAACACATACTGTGCAACAACTGTCGTATATTTCATCCTAATCATCTTGTCCCAAAATATTTCACGCATTTTTTTTTAGGTTTTTCTTCCTCCCGCATCCGAGACTGGCTCATACTCAACGTGTTGGCTTTTGCAGTTACACACTTCAGAGTTTATCATCTTCTTCTTTCTCTTGAACTAATCTCACCTGTTAGAAGCTTTAGATGTTTCCAAGTGGTAGACAAACAAAGCTTCAAAAATTATCCCTGAAACATTCAAGTATTTTTGATAATCTGATAAATGAATCCTTGAGTCTCCAGCTATTTCCTGGGTTTGGGTTTAGGCTGGGCTTTGAGTCCAGTCCTGTATCTCTCAGTCTGGTAGGTATCTGACTCGATGACCTCGCTGGAGTCGTTCAAAGTTACATATACACCCCCGTTGACCTCTGTGACCTTGTGAATCCTCTGTTTGACACCTTTGGAGCGCCAGTAAGTCCTCAGGGGTCTGACTGTAGGATCATCCACAGCTTGGTAAAGCCCTTCCCCTTCTTCTAGTGTGATCTTGTACTTGTGCCACGGACACACGATGCATAACCTCCCATTAAACTCCTAATGGAGGCACAGCATGAAGGTGATTAGGGAAGAAGATACAATGGAAGCTGTTGGAATTGCAGTATTACTAGAAAATGTGCTATTTATTAGCTATTTCATACACAGGAATGCTTGAACAAGAAACATACTGATAAGTGTTAGACTTGTGGATGGGTTTTTAGAATAATTGGAATTCAAATAGTGTCTGATGTTTTACCACACCTATTCTCATAGAATAGTGGAAAACTCACCTCAATGTCTCCATGCTGTAATGCACCACCTGCATCTGTCAGTGGGAGACAAGTGGGATTATACATACCAGTTTTTCAAACATGTGACAAGTCACTGCAGAGAGTACATTCCACACTTAATGCGCTATGTCAACACAACTGACTCCCACACACTCCGAGCTTACGGTAACAGCGCACATCCATCGCATGAAGCTGTCCCTGGTGGTGAAGGACCAGCACATCCCTGCATCCGTTCACAAGCTTGGTCACACGGCCAGCCTTGACAATGTCCTCCTTCTTTCCAATGAAGTGGGATGTGGGGGTGGTGGTGGAGGAGGAGGGAGGAGGGGGAGACATAGAAGACGAGGACGTCTGGGAAGTCTCCTCCTCAGAGGACATGTTGATGGCTTCTTACAGCAGATGTTCTGGTAGTGAATGAGATTGTTTTTGAGAACATGAATATTAGCAAAATACAAAGGCACACAATGGTTACAGGTTTTATTTAGAGCTCATAGACTCAATCCACACAACGTGAAAAGCACTGTGTTTGTCAACTTGTGCTCATTTCCTGCAGCTTTCTCGTTAACATGTGGCTTTTTAAAAATGGAATTCTGAAATTAATCAAGAGAAGGAACTGATTTCAATAACATTAAGAGTAAAGTATATGCTACGTTTGACTTTCATGGTCAACTGATCATCAATTTATCTTTGTCAGATTGAGCTACAGACAGTTGGTTATGCACTCCATCACTGTGATGGAATGACACGGTTAACACATTGACATTTTCACAAATGGACATAGCAGTTAAACACTCATTTTTTATTTGTTTTTTTCTTTTACCTGTTGCTCTTATTTAAATGTATATATACATATATATGTGTTTCTTGTACAAATACTTTGAGAGCAAAGGAAAAAACAATCTAATTCCTTGTATGAGTTGGGCAATAAATCTAATTCTGAATCATCAGTGGTGGTTGTACACTGACTGAAAGACTATAAATGATGTTTGGAATGTTTCAGCTTCTATCATTTCTCCTTTTATACCGAAGCGAACAAATGACATGTTGCACAAATACTTGAAAAAAAATGGGACTGACATTAACAAAAGAGCAAGTGTGTTGTAGACAGATTGTGAAAGAAAGCTAGAAAACAAACACTTCTGTTTCTCCGTCAGACGTAGCCCTCCCACACAAGCTCACTCATGTCCAGACTAGTTCAGACCATACGAGGAGCACATAACGTCGTGTTTTCTCCACGGACACATCGGTATACACGACTGCACTTTCTCTTTTTAGTCATTTTGCTTTCCTCCAAACAATATCACATAAAAAGCTGGTATTTCCGCAAGTAGAACACATTCTTAAGGGATTAGAAATTGACACATATCATTGCTCAACCTCATCATGAAACACATCACGAGTCAGTAATGAGCAAGACTTCCTCTTTAACTCAGCTCTTACTCTTAACTAACCGATCTAAAATTAATTTATCCCACCTTTCAAGCAATCTGCTTACATCTGTGACTCTGCATGTCACCTCGATGTCTTGCAGCTGGTTGTCCTGGAGGTGTTTCTCACTGGATGCTTCTCTTCTTAGTGGTAACTGGTTGTTTGAGATGCTAACTCGGCTACATGTTAGCAGCGGAAAATAGAATTTATTCCTCTAAAATGACACACAAATAGTGCTTTATCTGTTTCAAACAGACGTGCGTAACAATTTGAATATATAGGAAATTATAAAACGTAAACTACACTGCGAGGTTTCATGAAAGCCACTGGACCGGTGGGTTTGAGCCAATGTTGTGTGTTACATCTAATGTTGTCCCCAGTGAAACCAAATACGGAACGGACCGACGTTAGTTAGACGTAGTTACATCTAAATGAGTTATTTGCTTGTGTTTGTCAAAAGCAACAACAATAATAATAATACAAATATATATTAACATAGATATTATTTTTACCTGTCGTCATGCGTTAAAGCCCTCGAAAATCATATTATACAGTTGTTAAAAAACGTTAGGACCTTATGCTTCTGTTCGAAAAAGTCTGATCTGCTGTTTAGAGTCTAAAACCTTTCTGTCATGTTGAGTGTTTCAAAATGGACATTCTCAGTTTCACAGTATCAGCAGGAGATTTGCACATTTGACAACATCAGAAAAAAAAAACAGAACAAAAAATCCTCAAAAAAGGAAGGGAAGCTTTGAATAGAGACTTTTAAGGGGGGCTGTTAAAAAAAAACTATCATCACCATTGATAACACCTGCTTTAATGGAAAGAACTCAAGTCATATTTCAAAAAGCTTCAGTGAAGTCAGTCTGTGGATCCAAAGCACTGCTCAGTGTAACACTATGTTTTGTCAATCACCTCGCAGCAGAAGATGTGGTTTGACTATTCATTTGGTTCGTTCTATTGTGGGATTATAAGGGTGAACTTCTTCCCACACCAGCACCTACATCTCTTCTCTGGGACAATTTTTAAAGGGCCTGTCACACAAATGTCTATTAAATATAATTTAAGAAAACAAGCATTTACCTTTACATATGATTCTAGTTCTGTAAATCATCACAAATGAGACTAATTCCAAGGTCCACAGTATGAGAACCAGTGGTTTAGCTGCTTGCCCTCACTATGATAATGTGGAACAGGGGTTAAGCATTGACAGAAAGTGGGATGACTGCCAAAAGCACAGATTCTCACATTTTATATTCATTTCACTCTCAAATAACTTGAAAATTAAAGAATGCAACTTCATTTGATACTAAATAAATACATAAATGAATAAATATTGCTATAAAATAAATACATATGGCCATGAAAGAAATCCTGACATTTAAAAAATGATGCAATACATATAGAAACTAATCAACACATTTTAAAAACTTATTATTTTTTTTATTTCATAAAGGACATTTTTCAAAGGACTACTTTACTTATTTGAGGGGATTTTTTATGTTATCATGCCGTAGTTATTTTACCACTCTTATTTCCATCTGTGGTATTTAAATAAGAGGAACATTTGTGAATCTCACCAAAGACTTTATCAGTGCAGCAGGTGTCCCTTCTTCTTCCCACCAGACAGCTCCCTGACATTAACCAAACCAAGAGGAAGAGAGTCAGAACTGTACCTGCAATGGGTACCATGACATAGACTCTATGTTTAGAACCATCAAAATTTTAAGAAAAACAAACAAACAAAATAAAACCCATAATGTCTCTGATCTGACCATATACAGTCTCTAGCTGCTCCACTGCTTTGGCATAACAAAGCCCCAACATTTGAACGTAACAGATAAAAATAAAAGTAGTTATGAAATAAAGGTGGCATAACGAAAAAAAATCCATATAAATTGAATAAAATTCAACAGAAAACATCAGAATTATCAGATTAAAACCTGACAACTACTGGGCCGGACTAAAGCACCAATGTGTCAGGATGCAAACAACTCCTTCACAAACAGAGAATCTATCCCTTTATCTATCTATTACATTGTCAGAGTAAAGCAAATTCGATACATTTGTATTGATCAGTATTGATTATATTGTTCAGAACATAGGCATATAGCATTGTTGTGATGATTTGAACAGATTTCTTGGGGGAAAAATTATTAGAGTGGCAAAACAATCAAATTAATACTACACTATCTATCTATCTATCTATCTATCTATCTATCTATCTATCTATCTATCTATCTATCTATCTATCTATCTATCTATCTATCAAACATAATAGAAAGTGTAAACATATAGCAGCTTTTATGAGGGGTTAAATGCACTGCTTAAAGAAAAAACAAATATCAGTCTCTATGATATTAACAAACCCAGCAGATACACGTCTGTCAGCGTGAGTCTGTCCAACCCAGTCTGCTGTAAAGCCACTAGGTTACTGTCTTAATGGTTTAGTCTGAGGAGGCTTTTTGTCTTAGTGAGTTTGTTGGTGGGCATTAAGCCCTCTGACGGATTATCTCTCTCTGTCATGCTGAACTAAGTGTAATTTGACCGGCTGTCCTTCTGAAATTCAGCCTTTAGTCTGCGAACATTTTACCTCCTGAAAGGCTTCCTGGACCGGATCGGTGCTCGCGCGCAGAGGGACAACACGGCGCTCTGCCTGAAACCGTCGTTGTCGTCATGGAGACCAACTCTGTGTACGGAAATAGTGATACCACTCAAGCTAGCAACTTTGTGAAAAATTAATGCATGTGGTCAGTTCAGTTTGCCGGTTCACATACAATGTTCTCTAAGTTATATTTTGATGCTAAATGAAAGCCTGGAGTGAGTCTGGTAAGTTTATTATTGATTTTTACCTTTAAGAAAAATGTGCTGAGGTTACAGCTAACCAGTTCATACATAAAACTAATTGTTAGCTAAGCAAAGTATGTATATGGTGTTTTGGGGAAATAAGTTTGGCATGATTACTTTCTTTATTTTGGAGTTGTGAGTGTGTTCTGACACTGGTGACAGGACACGACTTCCTCTTTACATTTTGCTCTGCAGCCATAAATATAAACGGAACTCTTTCTGTATATCAGTTTGCAGAAATAACAGTTGCTGAGTCAGTTCATTAAATCCCAACATAGATTCACTGCAGGGACTGTGGCTCAGCCTGCAGAGAATATGGATCTGTTAGGCTGTTGCTCTTTGGATGTGAATGTAAAGCAGTGTGCAGGGGGGGCATAAAAATCTCTTATACCTGAATAAATGAGATGTAAGTTATTAAATTGCTTCTCATAATTATGGCACTGGTTACTTTATCCAGAACCTTGCTGGGAGTGCAAAAAATGAGTCTATCCAAGAAAATCTCTGGTGTACATAAGAGCAGAGTCTCACTCATGCTGTATGGTACTACTACTGCAGCTGCCAACTAATCCACCATAGAAACCAAGGAAGCAACAGTTGCTTGCCTATGTCTGCTATATTTATCATATTTGCAGCTATACAGAAATGTGTGACGACTGCACTGTGCTGTGCTGGCTCCATTCTGACCTAGTGTCAGATTTCAGCAGTATGCCGGCGTCCCGTGCTTTGCTTACCACCACAACAGAGCAGTGTGCTAGTAATGACACAGTGACCGACCATTGGCCATAATTCTGTGACAGAGATCGCTGAGGGAGGGAAAACAGCAAGGACACGCTGTCTTAGAAAAAGTGGTGTGGCTGCAGTAGCCTGCAGTTTGTAGTTTAGCCCATCATCATAGAATTACTGCAGTGTACAATGATTTTTTTTTGCACATCTTGTCTAAAGTGACATGTCTGCCACTCCTAGGGTGATAAAGTAAAGGAAGAGGAGAAAATGACACTTTGCCTGTATGAGTGTCTGAGAGCAGTTGGGCTGCAGCGTCACTATGCGAGGTAGGTACACTCATCCACAAGATGTCCAAACTCACACCTGTCCAGTATTGTACTGTTGGACCCCTTCTGTCTCCTGTCTGTCAGGTTTGCCTCAGTGGGTGTTTGTCGTGCAGCCCACCTGTCAGCGCTGACCATGGAGGACTACCCCCTCCTGGGAATCCGCACTATGCAGGACAGGACTCGTCTTTTTAATCTGGTCCAGCTGGTCAAAACTGTTGACTTGGACAGCCTTGGATATGATGATGGTGATGGTTATGATTATGATGTCGATGGAAGGGATGAAAGCTGTGCTGTAGTGGATAGTAGCTTCAATCATGATGGCTGTGGAAGTCCTGATGAAGATGTAAGTGAGGATGAGAATGACGGTGGAGCTCCTATGAGAAGGCCGAATTCAACTCCTTCCACCAGACCATCACGTGTTTGCAGACGGCTTGATTTCAGTAATGAAACCGCTGATCATCACCAGGAGCTATTTTCTCGTCCTGTGAACACTGTTCATGTCAGTGCAAGTCATGATAGAAGTGAGGAGCCAGTCCAGGGAAAAGAATCAGCCAAACCTGTGCAGCTCGAGCTTGAAGGTGGAAGAACTATGACATGTGGCTGCCATGGGAACAACAACTACAAGCCTTTTGTGCATAGTTGTCCATCTGACTGTCACAAGGGAGGAAACACCAAGCCAGACGTCACGGGAGGGATTTCCATGTACAGCTGTGACACCAGATTACCATCAATGTGTGTGTCATTTCACCAACGAAAATCCAGTCTTGTAACAATGGCATCAAAGACATTCAACAACAAACCATTTGGACACAAAGACAGAAAAATAATCTCTAGGAAGCAAAATCCCTGTACAGAAATGGGCAGTAATGGGGTTATTGGACACATGGTTAAACCAACTCCTGTCTATGAAGCAAAGAGAACAGCTGGCTACAACTACGGACTACCACTAAATTCCCCTCATGCTCTCAACAAAAAGTGAGTAGCGGTTTGAATTGCCCACACTGCTGGCTTCTTAGCTGCAAATAAATATCTCAATTAAAACAGCAATATGTTATTTGAATTTGAGCATAAAAGACTTTAAATGGCGCAAAACACTTACACAGGAACACAGCTTTAAAAATAATTTCCACACTCTTTAATGACTGCAGCTATTTACATTATATAGTTCGCATGTAAGCATTGTTTTCTGTGGACTTGATCATGCCAATTTTGACTGTAATGTGTGTGTTTGTGTGTATCAGGTACGCCGGGAAGCAGCGGATTAGTGTGTGTGTGAGAAAAAGACCTCTGACACGTGCAGAGAGCAGAAGAGGAGAGGCAGATGTTGTGACAACTCCAGGTGGAGAGTGTGTGATTGTTCATGAAGGCAAAGAGGCCGTGGATCTCACACAATACATACTTCAGGTACATGCACAGAACAGAGACAATGACAAATCACTGTAATATAGCACAAGTTCCATCACTGGAATGCTAAGGTGGATTTATACTTTTAGGCCACTTTGTCAGGTCATTACTCTTGTTTTTTTTTTTACTCATGCCTTGCCTCTTGCTCTTTCTTGTCCCAACAGCACAGGTTCTACTTTGACCAGGTTTTTGGAGAGGAGAGTTCTAATGAGGAGGTGTATCACAGAACAGCATATCCTCTGGTGCAGCACATGCTCAGCGGGTAAGTTAACACCGATGTAACTCACTTACAGAAGTGTGTATGTTGTCATCATGCCAGCTTTTCTGTCCATATGAGTCCATGTTAGAGCTTGGAGCTCATGTTTTTTTTTTTTGCTCTTTGTTTCAATCTGTGTCTCCCTACTCCATCTAAATGTTTGTCTTGTGTGTGTCCATAGAGGCAAGGCCACCTGCTTTGCATATGGCCAGACAGGTGCAGGGAAGACTCACACAATGCTGGGTTCATCTCCCAGGAAACCGGGCTTGTATGCTCTGGCAGTTCGGGACATTTTTGCTCACCTGGCCACCAGACGCACTCACTCATCCCTGCTGGTGTATGTCAGCTTCTTTGAGATCTACTGTGGTCAGCTGTATGACCTGTTGGACCACAGAAAAAGGTCTGTGTTTTGTTGTGTTGTGTTAAAAGAGCGTAATAATTTCTGAAATGGAGATTGTACTAAGGGAAGACAGAAAAATAGTATGTGATTTAAAAAAAAAAAGATGAAATCGTCTTGACTTTAGCAGCTTAGCTTAGCCACCATTTGCTATTTACCTGATTAGAATGAATTTTATAAGATATGTTTTAAATTTTAACTTATTTCCTGAAGCTTTCCCATTGACATTATTAATGGTTTTGTCTTAAAAATTACTGTCGTCTGGATATTGTTAAAGTTTGATTTGAGTTTCTTCTCTCTATCTTAATCTTTCACTTTTTCTTTCTTCCCACTGGAGGTTATTTGCCAGGGAGGATGGACAGAAAGTGGTTCACATTATGGGGCTGCGTGATGTCAGAGTGGACTCAGTTGGCTCGCTGTTGGAGGTTCGACCCTTTCCTTAAAATTTAGATCATGCAGCTACTGTTGTAATGAGAACACCTTAACCTTTAGAATACATTAATACAAAGACTTTAATTCCAAAAAAGACATTTAAACACACTGCAACACTTATGGTAAAGCACAAAAACTGTCATTCTGTTCTGTAATATTAGTTTATTAATGAGGAAGCTGTAGAGGTAGATGGGAAACAAGAGAAGAGTATGACATCAAGAGGTGCATATATGGGCGATGCACTTTAATGAGTAGGCTCTAAAGAGGCCCCAAATCATCTTTTTTAGTTGCAATCACTTTTCAAATGTTTTTTTCCTGAAAGCATCTATTGTGTTTTCAGGTGCCGAATGTTAAGATGAGTACAGCATATGCTAAAATCTAATTTTAACTGTATCACGGCCTTGTGGTCATCTTATTGTGTACGTTCATCTTCATAGATGTACCAGAAGACTTTGCAGAGCCAAGAAAACTCTAAGAAATAGCAAATTCTAGGATTTTTCTCATTTGAAGTTGTATCTATTGTAATCTCTTTAAACATATCTCCATATATTTGTTTCTCACCTTTCTGTCACTTTCCTGTATTCTTTGCTGCTCTTACAAAGGTGATTTCACAGGGCACAGAGGAGCGAACACAGGGGATGAGTGGTGTCAATCCACTCTCCTCTCGTTCCCATGCCTTGCTTCAGATTCAGCTTCGAGACCACAATCAGCAGATAGCGGGCAGGTAAGTGACACCAAATCTGTTTTATTATATTGTTGGGTTAGGGTGTTCATACTTTGTGTCTTTTCTCCATGAGACAATAGTAGACTGATCGACTCGTAGATCAAATAAGATCAATATAGTGTAAAATGAACTAAGAAGCGTGTGTGCTTGTGTGTTTGCATGTAGGATGTGGTTCGTGGACCTTGCAGGAAGTGAAAGGGCATCAGATGCCAAAGAGCCAGACAGGCAGAGTCGTATGGAGGGAGCTGAGATCAACCAGAGTCTTTTGGCTGTAAGCTGTGCAGATACAGTCTCACGCAGTCAAATATCTCAAATAAAACTCAAAGACATTTATGAACGTGTGCTCTTTCTTATTTGCTTTTTTTTTTTTTTTCCTCAGCTAAAAGAATGCATCCGGTCCCTTGATCAAGAGCAATCACACACACCTTTCAGACAAAGCAAACTTACCCAGGTAGTAAGACTGACGTAACTTGTCGTACAAGTGTGCATTACTTTCATGGCTGATTTTCTTGATTTTCCACTTTGAGAAATAAACTGTCGTGTTTGATTATTGAACTACTTCATTCTTGTTCTAGGTTTTGAGAGACTCGTTTGTTGGTGATTCAATGACATGCATGATTGCCAACATTTCACCTGGTCACACAGCAACTGAACACACACTGAATACACTGAGATATGCCGATCGGTAAGTGCTTTGTGAGTGTGTGTGTGTGTGTGTGTGTATCGCTGGAAATACTTAGGCCTCTTGTTTTAATTTATATGACTTTGTTTTTATTTTAATCTTGCTCCCACTGTACTGAACCTCGGCTGTGGTGACAATGATCACTGTCTGCTATCTAAAACGACATGTGTGCTTTATTTGTAGAGTGAAGGAGTTGAGGGGACAAGGAGGACTTAGAGGAAGAAGAAGAGGCAAGACAGTGCCCTCCCCCAAACATAACCTGGCAACCAACAGCAGCAGCAGCAGCAGCAGCAGCAGTGGTAGTAATGCTGGCCTCCGAGGGAAAAGCCCCCCTAAAAAGCCAAAGTTAGGGGGGCAAAAGGATTATTTTGCTCCCACCACACCTACTGCAAGGTTACCTGCGGGGGGCGCAATTCTCTGCTCCACACCGAAGAACAGCAGGTGTGGGAAGGACACAAATGCAAGGGGCAGGAAAGGGATTGGACTTGAACATGTCACACCAGTTGGAGGTTGGCTGAGAATGGGTGACAAGAGGCAAGAGACTAAGGGAGCAGGTGAAAGAGAAGCTAGAAGAATAGAAAATGTGAAGTATGCAAGTATTTGTAGTCAATCTGTAAGTGAGCAAAGTGCCAGGCCAGAGCTGGTTTTGGGACAGCAGGTTCACTCATGGAAGGTGCATAAAGCTAAAGCAGCCCATGAAGATGACTTTTTATCTGGATTCTACAACGGACAAAACAGGAACCAGGAATGCACTTTGAAAGGGGGAAGAGGAGAGGAAAGACAATTGGAAGAAATAAGAAAACAAGTCAAAAGCAGGAGAGACACAAGTAGTGGAGCAGAAAAACTCAGAGTAAGAGATTTACAAAAGGCTGATGAAAGGGATAAGGAGAGGGCGAGGCATCTGAGAAGGTATCATGAGCAGCTGCAGCAGTTTATACCCTCATCCACTTCTTCATCTGCCCATCCCTTCTCACCCTCCACATCTTTCTCTTCCTCTACTCAGGGCTCTCTCACTTCTTCCGTTTCTCCATCTTCTCTCCAACACTCATCCTGCCTCTCAGTTTCTGCCCCTGTGGATCCTGGTTTGGAGGAGGTTTTAAATGCATACGCAGCCAGGGTTGAGGTTAGGGCTGATGGTAATAGAGCACAGCAGCCGTCTCCCAGTGGTGAGATTCACTTACAAACTGAAACCTCTACAGTCTCCAATAACAGTAATGATGAGGATGCTCATAGTCACAGTGGTGGTGATAGTGAAAACTGGAGGGTATCTTGGGAAAGACAATTTGAAGAGGACAGGGGTGAAAGTGAGAAGAGGAGCTCAATGAAGGCAACCAGTGACACAAGAGTAAGGACGGAAGATGGGGCGCCAGCTGGGATGGACGGGGGACAGAGGAGGTGGGCATGGGTGCCAACAACCAAGAGAGAGCCGGCAAATAGGATGACATGTGCATTTCCAGCACATGTCCAGGCACAATTATCTTACAGCTGTGATTCAAAAGACAGAAGAGAAGTAGGCGTGAAAGGACTGGATGCCTCAAATGCCCCAGCTGATGGAGGGTGGAGTATTGAGCAAGGAGGAGCAGCTGACAATTTAGTGTCTGCCCACAGCAACAGTGACAGCAACAGCCTCTTTAACCACTCTGTTTTTCAGTCACCCCATCAGCGAGCTCCTGCAGAACGACCCTTGTCCCCGGTCTGCCAACATACCAACACATTCCAGACCCCAGACGAACTCAGTGATGTCTCACTTGAACTGAAGTGCGCTGAATGCCCTACCAACACACTCCCTCTACCATTGCAAAATAACCCAGGGGCAGTGCCATCAAGCAGCCACAGCAGAGAGAAGGAACCATGGTTTGCTGCTAATGCCAACAGAAGACATTTTTTACGTGCTCAGTCAACTCCATTGCCTCTCACGTCTTCCATCACGCAGATTGGATGGAAAACACCAACTGAGCCCCTTAGCAAACTACCTGAAAATCCATCTTACACTCGGGTTCAGAACTGTCCAGACATCAAAGATAAAATGTCTGATTTACCTCTACAGAAGACTTTTGCAGATTCTTTGAGCTCCATCATGGACCCCCTTAGCATCTCCCTGCTTCAAGTGGACCAACAGGCTGCCACAGTCTCGTTCCTCAAAGGGGACAACAGCAGCGCCTCACTCACAAGTGTGGAGATGGTAGGCAGAGTTGGAGAGGATGAGGACGGAAAATTTCGTCTGTCTCTTTTGGAGCTGCCACAAGCAAAGGCCCACCGTCCTGCCACATCTGAAATGGCCAAAACCCAAACAACACTAGCTCTTGGCAATAAATTCCCAGAATCCCCACTTAGATCCTCTACATGTGATTCTATGCAAACTCCTTCCATGTCTCCCTCTGTCCAACACTTTGGGAACACTACTTCACCCAGTTTACACAATCTGGGGAAAAATGCTACACAAATGGTACCAGAACATGCACTTAATGAGCACATAAACGGACCATCTGCAATTACAACACAACAGCTCGAAAGTGTCTCAGGCCAGTTGGACATAGTGCCAAGCCAGTCAGTCACGGTTCAGTCAAACCACTCCAGCAAGTCAAACATTTCACTTCAACAAAACAATCCTACGCAGTCAAATGGTCAAGAAAGAATGAGCAATCAGCAAACTAGACCAACCATCCCTCTGTTTACGTTGGACGACTTAGACCATGCCAAGTAAGTGCCAGAAGTCTCACTCTTTTGTTAATCAAATCATCCAAAGTTATACTGAACATGTGTTAATCCTACAGCGATAATATAGAACATTTCCTTTTGTGTTTTAGAATAATGGAGTAATCATGAACAAACTCTACATTTCTATGTTTTTGCTAACCTGTCTAACTCCAGGTGGTGTATAGTTGAAGCCCACTGGGAGCAGCTAAAAGAGATGGAGGCTTTATGCCGTAAAGAGGGGAAGCTTCTGTGTCAGCAACCTGATATGGTGAGAATAAATCAAATCCACCATTGTTGGATCAATTAAGTCCTCTTCATTTCTTTATACGTACAGCACACTGTCTGTCCTCACTCTTCCGCAATCATTGTCTTACAGGCGTTTGGGGAGTATGTTCACAAGCTGGAGGAAATCATGGAGAGAAAAGCTTGGTGTGTACGCAGCATGAGAGCTCAGCTGCAGCCATTTCTGATTCCCATTCAGTCTAATCACGCACAAGACCAAGGAGGAAACGGTCATGAGCCAGTCAATTTAATGATACAAGTCAATAAGCAGGAATATTCACATTTTTAGGTACAGCCCATACATACATAGACAAATTCCAGTTATTGGAAGCCATTCTGTTTATGAGTACACAGCATGATTTCAGTGACAACACTACAGAGTGGGTTAGACATGTTAATAATATATGTTTTTAATGTTTAAGTGACCTATGTTTTGTTAGTTATTTGGACACTGGACAGCTACCACTTGATATAAGCGACATCGGACATGTATTACACAAGGATTCTAATGGGAAACTTGCCAAAACATGTTTATCCATGTTTACAATATGATCAAATAATTTAAAGGGATAAATATATCTATTTGTATGTTTGTGCATTCTGCATACTGTTATGTGTGCTTGTTTTTTGTATTCTGTTTACATGCTGATTCAGATGCATATTGTACAGCATGCTTTGAACGTTATACAGATTTAGTTCTTTGGTACACAATTTATTAAGCTAATGGGAATATGTATTACATTACTATGATGTTTGACAGACTGGTATTAAGAATTTATTTTTTTCCAGTCATAGTTAATATGGTGAGGGTCTCTTAGTTTTAAATGATTCGTTTTTGCTCAGTTTGGTCTTGTTTGTTTTGTTTGTTGCTTAAAAACTACTAATTTCGAGCTTTTTCCATATAAATCCCATGGAAATGATCACATGGTCATCTTAAGGAATGGCCTTGGTATCGAACTCTGTCAAAGGCTTCAGTTTCCCTGGTTTGATGCTTAATTTGTGTTTTGTCTACAGCCAGTCTACCATGGACTTAGTCTTGACAAACGCGAGCCCAGCCTGATAGCTTTCTGTTTGACTATGCTCTTCACTAAATCTGTGGTCAGAACACACTGAACCAAAGATGAAACCAATATTTTGTTTACCTTCTTAAAACTTGTGTTCAGGTTGTGACAGAGGTGCTAACTAACAAGTGGCAAAATGATTTGGTGCTACATTTTAAAGATTGTAAGATTTTTTTTGTCTTATTAGAAAACAGTGTAATATATTTTTAAATTAATTTTCAGTTGATTCATTGGAGTTTAATATTGAATTAAATTTGCTTGATAATCACATAATGTGTTCTGGTCTGCGAAATGTTTATTTCCCAAATTAGATGATCTGATGATTATTTTCTGAGCTGACTGTACACAAAAATATTTAACCCAAGTTAAATTCTTTAAATGTCCTCTTTTGGCTTTACCAAATTAAAGGAAAAAAGCAAAATAAAATGTCTTAGTAACATGTTCGGACACCATGTGCTGACTGAAATCTGGTGACTGAGACGGCCATTTTCATCAAACCATTCAATGGCCATGAGTGTCATATGCATGGAGACATTGTCATCTGCATAGAGCACATCAGCATAAAAATATTTCATTTTAGCATAAAGGTGATCACTGAGAAGAACTTTACATAGCAGTGACCATTCAAACCATACCAGCAAAATGTCCTCATCAGTATACTGGAGTCAGCAGATCGCTTCAGTGGGGGGTCAAGTCTTTGGTCCTGTATCGGTCTCGCTCAAGGATATGGTGAAGCATGACTAATCTGACCATATTGCTCTTTTCCCACATCTTTGTAGACCACAGCCTATTGTCTGTGCACCACTGAACTCTCAAATATTCATTTATCTTTACTTTGATGGTTTAGTACTGTGGCCCTCCTATAATATCCTTTCATTTGTTTATTTATTATTCATTTGTTGATGGGTTTTTCTTGCTGCCAGTCTGATGATGACCTGCATTGCCATTCCAGTCATCTGAGGAAGAATTTCTCCTCTGTTTTTCCATACATATGACACTACAGTGTGAGCATCATGATCATCAAATGTGTGCTGTTGACTGCAGTTTTCAACACTATAAACTGATGTCTTCCCCTCTGATCACATATCTAAATGCAGATGTCATTTAAGCTACAATTGCTCCTGAAACACTATCCAGATGAACAGTCTTTATGACTGAAGCTCCTGCCAGCCGTAAACAACAATACATCTTCTTTCAAAATCATTTAGATCTTTTCCTCTCTCCATCTTGACACAAAATCAGACTCAACTAGGTCTGCTTAACATTTGCATACATGCCACAGACCATGATCAGATGTTCATTATGCCATGCAGTGCACCTGTTTGGAGGCATCTCATTCATTGTTTCTCCACTCATTTAATTAGTTTTTTTCTTTGATTTATCACCTGTCTTATCTATGCCATTGACAGGAACAACAAGAAAAAAAGTTTATGTAAGTACACTTCTGCTACGCTACCATCAAAACCGGCATAACTGGTTTAGTCTTAGAAAAAACGTTGGCTTTCATTTTAATCTCCCCCAGAGACACAAGTTAAATCAAAGCTCAGCCCGTCGCATTCATATGGGAAAATCCCCACATATTCTATTCTTAACAAAGAAAAATTCCACTTGTTGTCTGTCTGGACTGGGAACACATTTACGCGCGCGCTCCCAAGCAGGAACGCGCACGCCAGGGCCCGTCGTTGGACCACGTGACCGGCAGGGTGGATTTCGGTTGGCGGTGTCGGCTTCACGACGTTGAACAACGGCGCGGTGGGTCACGTGACAGCATCTGCTGCTGCTGGCTGAGCGAAGCGTGTTAGCAGGTAAACGAAAGACTACAGATTTGTTGTGTTGATAGTATTTAAAAGCCATTTCAACTGCTCAAGCGCCGTATTATGTGATTTTAAATTGGTTTAAAGCGACAAATAGACCGATTCTGAGACAGCCTTCGTCTTGTTCGGTGGTTAGCTAATTAACTAACTCGCTAGCTAGCCAGCGTTGTATCCGTGACTGCTGCATTGTATGCGGACGGGCCGTTGACATGCCGGGCTGTTAGCGTGCTGCCGATACCTGTCGTGGCTTCGTGGGCCACATGTATTTCGACAACTTTTTTCCCCCCACATTCAGTTCCTTCAAGTAAAATATCCAACACCGACTGTTGTAAATAACAACGAAACACACGGCGCCTTTTCGTTTCGTTTGAGTTGTTAGCCCGTTGCTAACGTTAGCTAAATCTACCACTGTCAAACATTAGCCTTTCTCTTGGTCTACACAAAGGGGTTCATTACCGCACTTGTCACATTTGTTTATTTTTTTGTTCTTGCCTCGGTGGGGCAGTACGAAGAACGATCATATTTGCAGACAGGCTAGCTGATCGCACGGTTACGCAGCTAATTCCTTTCCAGCAGAATATGGCTTTTTAAGGAGGAGGAATCGTGTGGGAATCGCACACGGAACAAAGACGAGCGGTTAGCCATGCTACAGCTATCGTGAGCTAGTTGACCTAACGTGAACGTCAGCCACTGTGGCTCATGTTTCCGTCGAGCGACCTGTAACATTCGCCTAAATAAGACTACCATTCAGTCATCTCTTACGTTACAAAACATAAAACAGTAAATACATTGTGTATTTACCGTTTATACATTTAATCGTTCCTTGCTACCTAAAGCTAAGCCTGTTTCCACTTGATAAACATTAGTGCGATCACAGCCGGTGAATCTTATTCGGGATCCCACGCTGACAGTTTGTGGGTCGGTCGCAGTATTATTAGATAACGACTTCTTTTTGTTTCCTGGTATACATCACGAGCTCGTTTGTGGTTGCTTAATATATGTATTCACATGTCATTTGCTTTAGCTGTATTCTCGTATTGGATGGTGGGGAAAGTGTTCATACGACCAATAATATAGGCTGGTGCATACTGACGGTGTTTTTGTGTGAGGGACTGGGAGAGAGTTGTAAGTTGACACCCGGACAGTCCCCTCTTGGCTGTCTAAATTTAACCGGGGATGTGGGGAGCGACAGATGGGGGTTATAGTCTTACATGGTATACTTGACAACAGTGAGTTTCAGTCTGCCTATATTCAGTGTACAGTATTTGCGTTGCACATTTTTTTTCAGTGTTGTGTTTTGGTAAGAAACTATGATGCGATGTACCCATGTCACAGACTGACTTTGCTTGTGTTCCCTCTCTCCTTCTCCTCCAGATTTTTCTATTTTGTACATACATTGTTTTGTATATACTGTATATGATGACTTCAGTGGTCAGCAATCAAGCCCGGGGGACTCGGGACAAAACGCTGCCCACCACCACACAAACAACACAGCCACAGAAACAGATACAGGTGGGGTTTCACCGTTGTACCTAAAAGAGTTAAATCTTGACCTAAGATATTGCCTTTCTCAGTCAAAATATAGTCTGTTGTTGTAGTGCAATGAAAGATTGCCTCATGTAGTACTGAACATTATCGTGCTGACATTGAAAGTAAAACATGGAAAGAATGGAAAATGTATTTTCACAAAAGGTTGTAGTGTTTCTAGTTAAAGTAAATAATTAAAATCCAGTGTCTTGTGGTCTAATGTTTTGCTTGAATACAAAAATGAGGCCAGGTACCATTTGCTCCTGTCATGTTTCTCACTGAGCTTTGATTGTTTACCAGGCCACAGCAGAACAGATTCGTTTAGCCCAAATGATCTACGACAAAAGTGATGCCGACTTTGAAGACAAGGTCAAACAGGTAATGTATTTGTGCATATATACAGAAATCTAGAAAAAAAAAACCTCTGAACCAACAGCATACTTTTTCTAGAATTTCTGAACATTGGGAGCCTTTAGTCACATGTTGTTCTTCTGTTTTGCGTTTTCACAGTTGATTGAGGTAACTGGGAAGACCCAAGATGAGTGCATGGTAGCCCTCCATGACTGCAACGAGGATGTAAACAGAGCCATCAATTTTCTGCTGGAGAGCACCTCTGACACAGTAAGACCGTACACACGTGGATAAACCATCTTCATGAACTCATTTTGTGCTTGTGTTTACATGTCTGATGGCTATTCCTTTCTGTCATGGCAGAGACTAAAACATAGTGAATCATGCAAAATTGTAATCAAACGTAGGTGTATTTTGTCATGCCAACATCACTGTCTTGTTGACCTCTGTCAGAACTCCTGGGAGACTGTGGGGAAGAAGCGTAGCCTTGGAAAAGAAGGTGGACCCTCAGAGATAAAAGAAAGCAGGGAGAAGAAAGGAGGAGACAGGGAGGTCAGTCGTGGACGTGGGGGATCCAACAGGAGGGGCAGAGGCATCAGTCGAGGGCGTGAAGGTAAAAAGACTAAAGATGTGTTTGTCATAAGGGATGAAGTGGGCTGAGTGTACTTGCATATATCTGTTAAAGTTGTTTTGTGCTTGCTGCATCTATGATATTGAATGGTTATTTTCAGGATTTGTGCTGAATTGAGTATTGGTTAAGAATTTTAAAATGTTTTTCTTTTTCTTGTTGGATTCTAGGTCGCTTAGAGGAGAATGGGTTTGAGGTGGCTCCTGGAGATAAAGGGGGAGACCGTGGACGCAGAGGGCGCGGCAGAGGTGAGCATTACAGAGAATAACACGTCAACTTTCAATTTTATCAGATGCATCCAAATGATAAGTTGGATTTTGTGAAGATGGTGGGGGGAAAAATATAATTGCAATTAGCAGTTCCACATTTACCAAAAATATACTTTTGCCTGTTATCCGTGATTTCCAGATAGGAAATTGGCTCAGATGTTATTTTGCGTGTTTTGGTGATGTAGCTGGTGTGTCTGTATTGAAGTGTTGCACATGTGTGGAATGTACTCAGTTGCAGCTGCTTGAATGCATATGTGGTAGTTGTCATTGTTAGATTGGAGAAGGTGAAAAGGAGGAGACTCCAACTGAATTTTGTAGGCTTTCTTTATAACTGCAAATGATGTAAGCTGGATTAGTGAATCGAAGCATGATTGAGAAGAAATGTAGTCAGATGGCAAGGTTTTCCTTAACTGGAGAAATGGATGTGTTATTGTGTTAACCTGGCTTTAACAATAGCTGATGATGTGTTAAGTCAAACAACACAAGTTTAAGATATTTGTTTGGTCAATAACTTGTTTTTTGGGCTATTTACATGTTACTATTACTATTCCCTGCTTGGCACATGTTGGTATTTTATGAAATCTTAAGTTTGTGTGATTTCTTTGTGGTGTAGTTAACAGCTGATACCATATTTTAGCAAAATTCATAATGTCAGAAACTATAAGTAGACACACATGCAGGTATGATTTTAAACCCCAAAAGATAAAATATTGTCTAATTACTGGAAACATTTAATCCCTGAAAGATTGCTTTCCTAGTAAATAAACTGCTGATCCTCTGCTGTGATTAAGTTTGCAGTTTCTTTAAAACGTGTAATGAGGAATTAATTCATTAGGAGACTAATCAGAATTTGTCATCTGTGTTTTTTCTTTTTTCTTTTTTCTTTTTTTCTTTGTCTCTTCAGGGGTAGGGGGTCGTGGCAGAGGAAGAGCAGCTGCTGGTAACAGGTTCTCTTCACAGGGAATGGGGTAAGAACATGTGTTATGTGTAAGTCTTAAGCCTTAATTAGGATGAGGAGGTGATGATGGTGATTACAAGCACATATCTTAAAAACAAATGTGAGGAAAAACAAAGTTTCTGAATCTCCTTTAAGAAGAATTTACAGACATGGCTGATGTATTCTGTTAGTAACAACAGAACAGATGTTTCATTACATTTCCCCCTTATATTAACTCACCTTCCCTACATTCTACCTCTGCTGTCTTTCCCTTTTCCACTCTTTACTGCTTTCAGCACCTTCAATCCTGCTGACTATGCTGCAAACTCTGGAGCTCGTCAGGAGACATGGGAAGGGGATGGCAACGAACCTGCTGAGGGAACTGGTGAGAAAGATATCAGAACAAGATGTCATTGATGCCATTTTCTGCTCGTGTTGTGGAGATGCTGTCCTTTTAACTTGAGTGTTAGTTTTTTCTATTGTTGAATCACTGATCTTCAGTTTCAGACTATCAGGTGCCAAGTAAAAGCAAAATGAAAGCCCTCATTGAAAATTAATCTACCCAGAGCTTTCATTTCTTACTGTGTTTTTATTAGGGTAGTCATAACGCATCATTTTCTTTCTTTTCCAGGGGTAATTGATGAATGCAGAGAACACAAGAGTATATGTAAACAACACTAACATGGCTGCTCTGCTGTTTTTCTTAGGGACATGGGGAGGCAATCTGGAAGACTGGACTTCAGAAGACTGGAATGAGGATGTAAGACAGCTCTTCTCGTCGAGATCTGAAAAGGATTTGCTATGCTTTAGTGTGAAGGCCAAGTTGATTTAGTGACATTGCTTAAAATAGGCTCTGTCCTGCCTGATGTCTGGTGTTATTTGCTAATGATGTCTTTTTTTCTAAATACTATTGGTATAGAGTGATTTCATGCGACATAACTATATCATTGTGCTTTGAAAGCTTGTCAATACGCGATGCAGAAGATGTGCTGATTCAGCTGATGTATTTGTGCTCTGTATTCTTTCACACAGTTATCTGAGACCAAAGTATTCACTGCCTCTTCTGCTCCAACAAACCACATCACACCTGGACACAAGTAAGCCGCCCTGTCTGAAGTCCTTGTCAACTTGAAACTCTTAATTATATCTGGTTTTATTTTGGAGACGTGCTTTTATTTAATCCACGCTATTTATTCTCTCTCTTTTCCTACCCTGCTCCCCCGACCTTTTTTCTCCCACTCTTCTCTCCTCCCTTTCTGTCTGCTCTCTTATCTCCTGCTTTTCCTCAGTGTGGAACTGGCTGGCCTGTTGCCTAAGGCTGGAGTGGGTTCTATGGACTCCGACTTGGGGGCAATAGTCGATGGACCCTCAGCTGAGGATTTGGGCCAAAGCCTGGTGTTTACCAATTCCCACCACAACGGACGCACTGCAACACACAGCTACGCACACGCCACAGCCAACAGCTACGCACATGCCGCCTCTGCTAGTACCACCTACGCACATGCTGCACTGGTATTTAAGACTTACACACACACACACACACTTTCACATGTGCATGAACCAGCATTTGATACATGATGTATTTAGATGTGTCTATATAACTGATCTATATCATTGTATTTAGTTCTTCCTTTGTTTCTCTCATGTTTCCAGTCCTCAGTCCTCGGTTCTGGTTTTGGGTCTCTGAATGCACCTAAACAGACACCTACCCCAGACATCCGGACATCAGAGCAACTCAATGGGCCTAGGCTTGGTCAGAGAGCCAGTCAGATGATGGCCACCACCAGCAACAGTAGTGTTTCCAAAGATGCAGGGCCACCTCCAATGCAAAGTCCTGCTCCTGCTCCCTCTCCCTCTGCAGACGTTAAGGCTCAGAGAGTTGAGAACGGCCCTGTTACTGCCCAACACTGTAAGTTTATCTCCAAGTGGATAAGAAATCCAGCACAGAAATATCGTCGAATTGAATGTTTTCAATTCTCTATTAAATCCTAACCAATTGTTCTTTAAGACAACGCTGTGGAGATAAAGCTTCAGCCAGAGCCATCCGCGGTGCTCAGCCAGCTGGCTCAGAGGCAACAACAGTCCTCCATCCTTCCCACCACAGAGCCTCTGGGTCTGTCTCAGTCACATGCTCCACAGGCCCCCACACCGCCAGGTAGGACGACTGAACAGTACCATCCTGTGCCATTAAATACATCAAAGTCTGTATAGCATACCAAAGCTGTAACTCAAGTAGTTAGTTTGCTAATGTTGACAATTATTAGGTTCATTGGATTACCAACAACGGACGGTGCTACATAAGCTACTGAGATGTTTATTAACCACAGTGGTAAAAATAAGAGAAGCTGTGTATAATTCTACCTTGTTTGTGGACTGTCAACTCACAACACAGTATATTCAATTTTTTTAAATTATATTTTATTTATATATCATATTAGCACAACATCACCATCTTCATTATGTTCTTCCCTGACAATTCTAGTTATTATTTAGTTGATCCTAGTGCTGTGACTTTTAATGACCTTGTGAATGGACACGCCACCTTCTATCTCATTCAGGTCATGAGTCCTCTGTACCTCCTGTGAGAGATGGAGCTTCTCCAGGAGTGAAGTTGCCAGGTCTGGAGCCTCCAATCACAGAACCGCCTCAGCGGCAACTAAAGACACAGAGACGCAGAGCACCTCCGCCCTCAAAGGTAAGCTCTTTTGATATTTGGACCTTTTTATGAGACAAAAGATGTAATAACCGCTATGCAGAAATAACAAAAGAGCAGTGTTGCTTGCAAGATAAGCCAGAAATGGAGTCAATTATTTATCTGATGTTACGTGCTTTACAAGACAAGCCAGCTCGTTAATCAGTTATGTGTTGGAGACAGACGCAATAAAATTGTTTGCACAAGCTGTAGACTCTGCTTCCCTGACATTATTGTCAACAAACACAGAGGTCATAAATCAGTATGCAATCTTTTGTTTGTATATAAGGCTCATACATGATTGCTGCCAGTGCCTGCGGATACTGTCACACATTCAAGTAGCAGTCTACAGGACTGTTTTGAGTGAAGATGAGTGCTAGCCAGTTATCTGCGTTAGTGTTTCTCTGAAAGTAACATTTTCTCAACTTGGTTTATAATATTTAAACGTTTCATGTGAACAAGTTGAAATTGATTTGATATATTGGTCGCACTTCCCACCTTCTCACAGGCCAAACATATGACTTGCTGAACATTTTCTTGTCGATAGACACTACAATTTACCGATGTTCCCTAAACGGCCCACGTTGCAGACCGTGGTAGAAGCTGTTGGTATCTGCGGTGTGCTCAGACAATTGTGCAACCAAAAATAACTTAAACTAGAGTGTTCTAATGTCACATTTGTCCAAAATGAAACAGTGATTTTTTTTTTTTTAACATGCGCCCTTTTCTATGAGCGGAAAAAAAAATGCAAATGCAGGTGCGCTCCGTTTATCACGAAGACCTCATTTTTACGAATAAATAGCGCAGTACACCAAAGTTCTAACTGTGGTTATCACAGTGGCTGCCTGCGCAGGTTACAGCGACACTAATACAGCTTCATGATCATCATGGACTCGCACCAATGCGACCACTTGAAATTTCAGTCACACACTCTCAAAAAGCAATTGCGACCATTTTGGTTGCAGTCTAGAGCCCTGCTTATGAATTTCTTCTTTGTCTACCTCAGATTCCATCGTCAGCTGTGGAAATGCCAGGCTCAGCAGATATATCTGGTCTGAATGTTCAGTTTGGAGCTCTTGACTTTGGATCTGAGGCTGGTAGTGGAACAGTAGACATGGCACAGACTGAGGCATCCAGGGAACACACCCCGGTTCAGGTCCCAGCAGCCATGCCGGTTCCTACACAGCAGCCACAGAGCAGCCTGTTCTCCAAGCCTGGAGCTGTGAGGTATGCTATGAGAAATGCAGGTGTGTCTGTTTAACTATAAAATGTATTGCATGAAATTTGTGCAAAAAATTTGGCAACCATTCAAGATGTAGTTATGCAATATCCCTGTGGAATTTCACTTCAAGTCCCCATTTCCTCTGGTGGAAATGCAGCTGTAACTTGTCAGTGAGGTAGAAGTGATCCTAAGTGATCCTTTAACCTTTTTAGGAGTGGACCCCATCTCTCTTTCGCTGCATGTGTGTGTACATGTCCTTGTGTACTTGTATTACATAGGCTGTTGAGATATGAGTTAGAGCAGTTTAGCAGAGCAGAGAGGAAAGACACTAATCGCCACTCAGAACTGTATTTATAGTGGTTCTATTAGTCCTCATCATGATTGTGTTGAATTTTAACCTAATTTAGTGTCCTTCCCATACCCCTCTAGAACCTCCTTGCCCCCTTTTAGTTCGGCCACAGCTAGAAACTGTTTTAAAATGAAGTCTGATGCATGTACTTTTGTAATCTTCTCTGTATGTTTAACACACGTATGTATGTGTCCCCCTCCCACCCCCGACTCCACTTTTGTCTTGGTCCTGTGAACAGTGAACACATGAGCAGCTTACCCTCATCTGTGTCAGACCCCAACTTCCCTTCACCATCTTTGGGCTTACCCAGTGCCACACCCTCGCCCTCACTTGGTCTTCCCAGTGCAGCTGCTCCACCCTCTTCTGTGGCTCCTACCGCAGCCAGCCGTGTGGAGAGCAGTGGCCCAAGGTCCATGCCACCTCATCTGGGCTTCTCTCAGAGCAAAGATGTCCCATCAGTTCCTGGTGGACCTTTGACCGTAAGGATAAACCTTTTTCTCTCTGTAAACCAGAGAATGACAGCAGAAAAAAAAATGATAGCTGCTATGTCTTGAACATCTCCGCTTAGTATCTGACATAAGCTGAATGGAAAACTGAATTTGAACATTTCTTTTTCTCATAGAATGGCTACAGTGGCATGAAGACACAGAGTACACAGGACAGTAAGTACTTTGAAAATTGTCAGTACTAGAGAGCAGCACTGGAATGGCAAATAGAGCCTAATGAATATTGATTGTGGAATGCATTTGGTAGGAAGTGAAACGCTAATGAGGGTTTGCCTGTAAAATCCTCCCCCCATACTCATTGTGCAACATGAAGACTGAAGAATTTGCACAAAGTTAATATTGCTGTCATTTTTCTTTTGAAACAGCTACGTCGTCATCATCCAGAACAGTGAAAACGGAGTCCCCCATCATGACGAGTGAAAGTGGCTCTGGCCACCACATCCCTTCCCCTGCGGTTACACCTTCCCACTCAACACCCATCCCCTCGCTCAGCAGGTAAGCGATGATTCAGACACACCATGACATTTGCCTGGAGATGATGATGCTTACAAGCACATATCCTAACTCTGTAATGTGGAAATATTTTCACTGAATCTCCCTGACCATGCTTTGTAGGTGAGGTACTTTGTCAGATACAAGCAAGTTGACATAATCACTTTACTCTCTTTGTAGCCACGTGAGCAGTAGTCACTCATCTGGATCAGCCCTCACCACAAGTTCCTCCCTGACGGTAAGTGGGTAATGCACAGAGATTCAGACATCATTCTTCTGTTTTTATTTTAATAATACATGAAATGTATCTCTGGTGGGCTGTCGGGTCTTGTTTCAGGACTGTCTTTTTTACTAAACTGTGAGACTTTCAGAAAAACATTTATTCATAAAGACATCAGTCCTTAACTGCCTAAACAGCTGCTTGTTCTCATCCTACACACCCCTGCTTTTGTCCTCTTCTATCAGATAAATAATGAGGAGAGCAGCAGCACCCTCCATGCCTTTTCTTCATCATCGTCAAGCCAAGTTGTCAATCCCAGTCCTTCAGTTGCCCAGGTTGTCAGTAGCTCAACCACCAATGGTCTGCACCCATCTGGAGCACCTGGACTAACTCCCAATGGCACAAACGCCACACTCTCAGCTGCAGGCAGCCGCACAGCACCCCTGCTCACCACCACCTCTGGTATGGTTGCGACCACCGTGACACAGGAAGGCACTTAGGACAGATTCTTGAAATATACTTCTTTGTTTTGTTCAACACTATAATTGAAAGTGAATTTGATCAGGCTTTTTTTTGACCCACAGCTAAGACTGTACTGATCTATACAAACTAATTCTCACCTCATGTTAAGTTAAAATACCTCTTGTGTTCCTCTTCTTTAACAGGTAAAGCTCCTCCTAACTTGGCCCAAGGCGTGCCGCCTCTCCTGGCCAACCAGTACATCATGGGCCCTGGTGGCTTGCTCCCTGCTTACCCGGTAGCTATATGATTTTTCTTAAATAAAAAAACAAGTTACCTGTTATGTATTAATTACTGTTTAGGATTTTTTTTTTAAAGGTGAAGACAGATCACTAGAAATAGATCGGTGTGGGTGTCCTAACTTGCGTACACTATTCAAAGATTTTATGTCTTTAAATAAAGAGCCTTGCATTTTCTAAGAGTAGAGGCATTGAAGGACCATTGCAGCAAGTTTCCTCCTTATTCTATAGAGCTTTTCAGTGTTGATGATGACTGTGTTTTAGTAGGTTCTGATCAAACATGACGTCCATGGAACGCACTGAGACACTGACTAAAGCTGGGTAGAGGCTAAAATAGGTAGAGGGTAAACCTTTAACGGAGTTTTTAGGCTTCAGTGTGGTTTGTTAGTTTCCAACATGGTACTAAATAATCATCATTGTCTTTGTTTCAACAGCAGATATATGGATACGAAGACTTGCAAATGCTGCAGTCTCGCCTTCCTTTGGTGAGTCTGTCTATCACTTTCATTGAACTTTTCTATTATTTTTAAGTAGCAGCTGACTTTCAGATGTATTTCTCTACATATTAGCTCCTTGCCTTACTTGCAGAGTAACCTTCATGTAACGTTGACCCACTTTTGTTGCACATCTTTCTCCAAATTTCCACAGAAGCAGTCTTAACATTGAACCTTTATGAAAAAAAAAGCAACAGAATAAGTAGAACTGTGCTTGCCATTTTAATGAAGTTATTTTTCTCTTTTTAAACAGGACTACTATGGTTTAACATTCCCTGGTGCTACGGCTGCTATGCCTGGAAGAGATGGCCTGGCTAACAATCCATACTCTGGTAAGTCAAAGTTTCTGTTGAAATTGAGTTGACATGTCTACTGATCTTGCGTTATGTTTCAAGTAGACTGTTAACTCACATTGGCACTGAAAAACTGACAGTCAATCCCTGTTTCATTGAGGAACTCATCTGTTTATGCCACAACTCATGCATGTGTCAGTTTTGCACTTGAGCCTATTGGGTAGATTGATGACATTTATGTGGTCATTTTGGTCTATCTTGACTTGGCCACGTACTTTTTAATTTGGTGGATTCTTTACCAGTGTAGTTTAGCTAGTCAGCAGCTAGCTGGCAAAGATTTAGATTTCTTTTTTTCAACTTCGCTCTTTCCTTTGCTTCCTCTCCAGGCGAGGCAACAAAGTTTGGCAGGAATGACTCTTCATCTCCAGCTCCCCCAACCAGCCTGTCTGCAGCTGGGGTGCAGTCACAGCCTCAGCAGACACCGCAGGCGGGGACGCAAGGGCAAGCGCAGGGTCAGAGCCAGGGTCAACAGACACAGAACCAGGCCTTCCTCAACCCTCCTCTGCCCCCTGGCTATGGATACACTGGTAAGGAAAACAAAATCACAGTCAATGGAATCAGTCAGTTGAATTTACATTTAACTCATCAGTGCATTTGTACCTAATGCAACTCCATCCACTTTAGTTCTCATCTCCCCTTTTGTTTAATATTTTTATGGGATATAGTTTAATAGTATATTCAGTAGAAATCATTAGAATTCGGCGTGTTTTTACAGTATAGACAAAGGTGTTTTCTTTTTTTCTTTTTTTTTTAAAGAAAACTAACTTTAAAAAAAAATTGAACAGTGATTTTCTTACATGACTGATAATGTAAATAGAGTATCAACTTGAGTTTGTGTAGACTGTATAAATTATTGTTGTTCTCAGCATCGTTGCTTAAAAACAGTTGCCCAGCTTCTTTAATTGCGCTTCATATTATTTCTCTAACTCACCATCTTGCAGGTCTGCCATATTATGCTGGAGTACCTGGGGTTCCCTCAGCTTTCCAGTATGGCCCCACTGTCTTTGTGCCTCCTGCTTCAGCCAAGCAGCCTGCAATGGGCCTGGCGAACCCCTCCAATCAGTACCACCAACAGCATCAACCAAGTTACGGGCAGCATGCATATGGCACAGGTAAGACCAGGACAAAACGACAGGGATCAGTCTGACTGACTTTGTTGTCAGACGATTAACGTAGCACATTCTTCAAATTGTAAATACATTATATTCAGCAGTTTTAAATTAGCTTTTGAATTGCTTCATCTGACTTTGAGCCTGTGCGTCTCAATTTGAACTGACGACACAGGTTTATCTCACACTATTGGTGACAAACTATCACCACAATCTGTTACAACTATCCACAAATTACAGTTTAGAAGATTAGTTGATCTACTTTAAGAGTTGGTCTGGATATTGTGGGTTGTGTGGTTGGCTGTTTACTTTTGTCGGATGTTTTTCGGTGCTCAGAAGTACATATTATCGCAGTACAGCCATTTGAACTGAAAAGACAACTCAACTGCCAACCCTTTATACATGTACACAAAATGCTGCATGTGCGTGTGGAGTTGGGTCTGTGTGTTTTTTGCTTGTGCTGCATGCATAGCTCAAACCCCCTGCTGAAGTTGGACACGGCTCAATATAGACACAGCTGCCATTTTAGTCAGGTTACCTTACTGCCTCTCTCTCCCCTGCCCCCCCACCCCCTCTCTCTTTTCTCATCCCTTCCTCTTTCCTCTTCATTTTCTTTTTCTTCACCAAATCTGCTCCCCATCTCCTTTCTCTTCCTGCCCCCTCCCTCTCCTCTGCTCGCTCTGCCTCCTCTCCTCTTCTGTGCTCTTCCTCCTCCTCCTCCTCCTCCTCCTCCTTCAGCCTTTGATGACCTGTCTCAAGCCCACGGTGGGGATTACAATAAGGCAGGGTACGGAGGCTCTGCCCAGTCGCAGGCCAAGTCAGCGGGCAGCGGCCCAGGGAAAGGTACACACGCAACACATGTGCACACTGTAGCAACACACAAAGTCAGTGGGCGATTTCCAGTGGGGAAAAACGGGTGTACTCACAATTGCAGATGATTCTACAGTCAAGAGTATTCTGGAGAAAGGTGTGTATATGCACGCGTGTGATTGCACCTTCATGTGCACATAGCTGGGTACATGCCAAAGGGTGGAGGAAAGTGAGATACGTTTCTCTGCGCCTCCTCACTTAATATGCTTCTTCCTACTGGCTGGCCCCTGTTCTACTAACATGGAAATGGACATTCAGTGTTGAATATTTGAATTGAGTTGAATTGACATAGTTGTTCTTGTCCATTAACCCCTTAATTTTTTGTCTGTTGTTCTGTTTCCCTGTTTTACTTTCCATCCTTCCCTCTTAATTTTTTTTTCTTCATCTCTTTCCCTCTTCCTTTCTTAATTCTCCCCTCAGCACCAGGACTGTCAGGATCAGGTACCAGTGGTGGAGTACCTGACATGGGAGGTTCAATCTACAGCAAAACACAGGTGTGTGTGACTTGCTATGTTGTTGCATGTCTGTCTTTAGATCAAGGCTTAAAGCTTCCGTTTGCTAGATGATTGCAGTGTTAAGGCCAATTCATGCCTTCTGCATCGGTGAACGTAGACCAATGAAGCTTTTGAAAGCAGAGAGCAGACACGCACATGGTTCTATTCATACTACAATAGGTACACATCGGTCTGCATTGCGACAGTTGCATTATCCCTCATATATAACATAGAAAAACACACAGATATAGCAGCTGGTAACAGATTACGCTGTAGCACCATGTTCATGTGATTATTCCTGAGATGTGCCGAGCACAGTGGACGAATAAAGCACTTCATTTCTGGACTTCCTCTTGTGTTTGTGCTCCATCGATGGAAGTCATCTTCAAATCAGAGCATCTCAAAAGTCCAGCAATGACCATTTCAATTACAACTTGTTTAATTATTAATTACAAAGGTGTGGACAATTGAGAATCTCCAAACACAGTCTCTCCTCATACCAAACCTTTGTTTTAAGCACCACTTATTTACTGGCTTGTGCACAGTAGGTGTGCTAACCGTACAAAAGGTCCACGCAGTCACAAGTTTGGGACTGCATGCAGCTGACTGTGCTAACCCTTGCGGATTTGGGTTGTGAAAATTGCGTCATGTGTACCCTTGCGGAAGCAAGAATTGGTCTGTAGTTTTGAGTGAATTATTTGAAACTAGAAAATGTAAACAACAGCAGACCAGCTTGGAAAGCATATTATCTTAAGTTTTAAATTGAGTTTGAGTAAGGACAAATGTTTGCATATGCAAGAGATTTCAATGTGTGTAAATCTACTGTACTTGCACATACTAATTGTAATCTCTTGTTTCTCCTCAGTCATTTGACAAGCAGGGCTTCCACACGGGGACACCGCCTCCCTTCAGCCTGCCTTCAGCTCTGGGGGGAGCAGGGCCCCTGAACCCCGGGGGTGCACCTGGCTATGCCCCTGCTCCCTTCCTGCACATCCTGCCTCCGCACCAACAGCCCCACTCCCAGCTGCTGCATCATCATCTCACACAGGACGGACAGGTAAAGTGAAGCTGTGTGTGCGTCACATTCAGTCCACCCAGAGTCTCACAATATGAGTTTGCATCAACAGAGGAATTTTGTGAATTTGGGTTTTGTATCTTGGATTTTGTGCATTTTTTGGTCAACTTTTTGGCAATTGTTTTGGCTTTGGTCATAAATCGGATGATGCCGTCATGGTGCACTGACTTCCTGGCCGCAATATTTGGCAATTTTATAGGATTATTTTGACCAAAAAGGTCCCAAGACATTTGATCCTAGAAACTAACACATCAGTTAGGAAGGTCCCTGAGAAGTGTTACTATTTTATTTTAACAGTATTTATACATGTCGCAATTTCATATTTATTAGTTTTAGTATGCTGCCCTACTGAGCAAAAATAGAAACATTTGTTTTGATTTTAATTCGTTTATCCTCTCCTTTTGTGGCTTTTTTCCCCCCTTGAGTATAATTAAGTTCAAACTGTAAAAAATAAATCCTGTCCGTTGTCAATAATGAAGTGTTAACAAAAACAAAGTGTAAACTCCTTTCATTTGTTTGCTCCTAAATGAATGTTGTACCAAAGTTGCTACAGCAGTTTTCTGGGTCTTGTTTGACTTCAAAGTATCATTTGTCACTGAAAAATCCACCCTGATTCTTGCTTGGCTACGGAAAGTACGACATTGATATATATTTTTCAGGATTTGCTGCACCCCAGAGACCAAAACTGACTGTGTTCTGATGTGCTAGTAAAATTGTGTCCCTCATAACATTCCTGGGAAAGTTCCATGGCTAGAAAGAGCTACTGTAAACTTGGGAAGTTAAGTTAATCTCTTTCATTGTGTCTTGGTCTCAAACATATCAATTGAATGGTCTTGTACTTTCTCGCAGGGTGGTCCCGGACAGCGCAGTCAGTCCAGCGGCATGCAGCAGAAAACCCAAGGCAGCAAGTCCAGCTACGGCAGCTCCCCATACTGGGCAAACTGAGGAATGCTTCCCATTCCCCTCTCCCCCAAAAGGCTGTGTGTGCGTGCGTGCGTGTGTGTAAAGCTTAAACAAAAAAAGCAAACAGAAAGACACACTACCCTCACAATGAGCAACCTTGGGCCTCCTTGCCCTGCTCCCCCCACCTCCACAAGTCCTCATAAGTCTTTTGGGTTCTCTCTTCCCCCCTTTTCAAAATTGGTTGTACATGTAAGATATTTATGTATGTATTTATATATAAATATATATATATACTGTATATGTAATAGAACATGAAATGTGGTTGCTGCATTTTATTTTTGAAGGACTTTTTGTTTACTTTTTTCAAAACTGCAGGAAAAGATGTTACATTAGACAGAATGAGATACTGATGTTGGTGAGAGAGCAAGTGAAGAGGATAAATGATCAAACTTCCTGGAAGAAACCAGAAAAAAGGAAAAGGAGAGAGCTATAGCACTGATTGCATATGAGGACGCTTCAGATGGGGGTGGGGTTTATAATAACTAACTGCATCTGTCTCTTCATTTTTCTTTCTTTTTATACACGACTTCCTGAATGGCCGGGCTCATCCCTCTAAACTTCATTTTGTAGCCTCCTGTCTTTCCCCTTCTGCCTTTCTTCCTTCTACTGGAGGGCTGCCTACTCTCCCTGTGTCAACACCTTCCCTTTTAAAGACAGACCTGCCCATCTAAATTTTATATTTTAATTTAATTTTAACCCTCATTTCTCTCGAAATAAAGTTCTGAGCAGTTGGAGCTCTGACTTGTCTGAGTCGTTCTGTGTTTTGTGTCTGTGTTTGCCCCTTACTCCCATTGGTTTTTCTATGCTGCCTTGATAATTCAGGCTTACATTTTCTGGTGTAAAGTGTCACATATGGCAGCTGATCAGACTGAACTTGCCAGCATTTTCATATTCACTTGTCCATTTAAAACAAATCTGCAACTTACTGGTTGCTTTTCATTTTTAAGCTGTTTTAGCCATAATTGTGTTTTTTTTCCCCATTACCCATTAGATATGACAATGCACTTTGTCATTTTAAGAATGCATCATTACAATTTAAAATATATATATATAATTAAAAATGTCACCTTTAACAAAAAATAAGTTCAAGTGTTCTCAAATTAAATCTGCATCTCTTTCTGTTGCAATTTACAAATCAACAAAATCTAACTTCTATAATAAAGTAGTCATGTGCACCACATTGACTGTTGGAGGGGACGAGCTCTTCTTGGCGCTTGATGTCATTTATTGTGATGACCAATACGAACAGCTAAAGATGTATATTGAGCGATGCACTTGCCTTGACAGCATCAGTTATATCCCTTGTTGTCAAAATGTAGATCCAGAGTAAGTTTTATTGCCAAATAGGCTTTTGTGTCTGAATTATTTGACTGGGGGTTTTGGTGCAGAATGGTATTCTGACAAAATTCTAAAGAAGGATAATATATATATATATATATAAAAGAGAAATGTATCACATCCAAGGTACTGTATAAGAAATATGAATATGAGCGGGAATAATTATGCTAATTATTTACCAAACCGTGTCAGACAGTTGGTAAATAGTGCAAACAAGTTGAAATGTGCAAAGGATAATGATCCTATTTAAAAAGCTGTGCATTAATCTATTATCTGTATTTTATTCTACACAGAGCTGCTATTGCACCCATAAGCCTCAACTCAAATATCTCTTTGCTTTTCTTTAAGAATCAAAGGAAAAACTCTTCTTTTTGAAAATGGTGATCTTGTGTGAGATTCTGCTATAAATGTTTAAAGTTGTGTGAAATGCATCCGTCTACTTTCAACGACAGAGTAGTTCCCAGAAACAGAAATTAACATTTTCTGTAACCTGGTTGTCACAACTCTGTTTTCTGCAATCGTCCTGAAAGCCAGTTGGCCATATGGTGGCCCAGCTTGAGCAGGACACAGGTGGCTCTGATTACAGTGAATCCATCATTGGATACGTTCTCCCATGAAATACATACTCTATGATGCTCTTCGTCAAAACTTACTACTGAATCAAAGTAATGCCGATTAAACTGTATTACAGGGATCTGTTTGGTCATTGGTCAATGATTGCACGAGCTGTTATTTTAAATATGAAGAGCTGTATGTGTCCTACAGTGTTATCAAATTCATTCAGAGTGGACAAGTATACAGTCATGCAGAACAAGGGCGAATGAATGAAGAAAGACAATGGCATGTTTTTGAAGTGAAACCATGATGTCACCCTCTGTTGTGACCCCATTTTGAAAGAAGCAGTATTGGAGGTGGGAAAGGAAGTAGTGTAGTAGAGTCGGGGGTCTGCCAGTTAGACATCCTCAAAGATGACAAAACATTAAGTGAAAATGAGATTTTACATTCTAAAATAAAGCTTTCTCATGAGACAGTGGTGATACAATGAGGACTGAGTTCACTAGTTCACTCATTTCATTTTCTGACTGAGAACACCATAAGGTTTCCCAACAATACAAAAGATATGCACCTTGTGTTTTTTGTTATAATATCTGATTTGCATCAAGGGTGTTTGAATCTATGCACAAGGAGAAAGATGTGTTAGTCTTGGGCTTCAGCTCATCAAAGTATATTGAGGGAAATAATGTAAATCAAAAGTTTCAGCTCAGGTAATGTGTTCAAGAACATAAATAATTCTTCTATAACGGTGTAAATGGGCATAAATGTGAAAAGCAGTGACAGCGTTCATCTTTCATATGTAACCTTATCAGTCACCACCAGGTGGCAATATATAACTGTAGCTTATGAAGTTTTTCGCTGGGTCTATACCAAACACAGATGTACCTTTCTGCCCAGGTGGGGCACTAATCAGAGAAATATAGAAATTACAGCTTCCATTTGGGACACACGAGGACTGAATAAATAACTGCGAACACTGGCAATTAATACAAAAACTGAAAGTGCAAACCAGTGAAATAAGGCTTGAATACCTAAACTTGAAACCTGACAATCAAACACATTATTTGTGTGTTTTAATTGATAACCACTTCAATAGTAAACCAAGAAAACTGGAGCTGATGGTACTCGATGATTCAGAAGTTTATTTTGATGATAGTGCTCTCTACGTCTACGTCTTCCCCCTCGTTTGTCTCCACTGAATGTAGAGAGTGTGTGAACCCCAGTAGAAGAGCCTGTATAAGCCAGGAATGTGGCTGACAAAGGAGTGAGTGACGAGAAGAAGAGAAGGATGGTTATGGGAGGATGGGATGCGGAGCGCAGAGGATAGAAAGTCGGTGAGTGGCAGGTGCTATTGTGGCCTAAGTGCAGGAGCCTACAGCAACAAGGTCAGAGGTCAAAGTGAAGTTGAAAGGCCAAACCCAAACTCCCTGGAAGCCCACCCAGAGAGAGAGAGAGCGATATGGAGGGTGGAAGAGAGCGAGCGGTGGGCTCTGGAAAAGTAAACTGAGGGAACAAAAAGGTACATAAAAGAAAAATATAAAAGACCTCTAAAGGAAATAATGTGCCAAGATTTGTTATAAAATGAAGATACAGAGCATGTGCAAAGGAAGTGGAAGGCGGCAAGGCAACATGGAGACATTAGAGGTGTTGAGCAGCAATGATGGATGCAAGAAGAAGAAGAAGAAGAGGAGCTCACACGTCTGATAACACGCCTGGCTTGATGGGACGAGAAAATCATGTGGGAGGTTCCTCTCTAGAAGTGTTGGTCTTGATCCTGAATAAACAAATTAGCCTGGTCCTCGGTGAACAAAGCCAGTTGGCCACAGTTTCCTGTTGAGGCCTTCCATTGTAACGTATCACGGAGGTTGTATGGAGTTTTTCCCAAGTTGTGTTTGGCCTAAAACACACGATTCACCCTGTTATTTCATTGAAGAGGCACAGGAATGCACACAGGAATGCCCCTCCGAGTGTTTGTTGACACTCGTGACCGCTCGGCTCTCAGATGTTGACAAAGACGTTTTGTTGGGGTTCACTCGGTTCACTCCCTGGAGAAACTCTGGGAGCCGTGAAGCTGTCACACAGGATATCGCGACAGTTGAGACCTGAATGGAAATCGGGGGCCCTGGTGTTGAAGGCGGCCTCGTGACCTGGGTACTTGATTTGATACTCAAATCAATTTCTGCTGTGTTTCGTCTCTTCTTTTTTTTTTGTCTTTAAATTACAAACCCTTCCATCCAGCTGAATAGAGAACGATCACTGGATGTTTTTTTTTTTTTCCCTTTACTCCCTTTCATCTCCATCTGGGGGACCATGAGATGCTCTTGTCCCCCTCGCTTGTTGTGAGAAGTGACAGCGGGGTCCATTCAGCAAGAAATTGGCTGCAATTAGTGCAATTATGCTGATTTTCACTTGTGTCCCATGCAGAACAGAGTTTTCGCTGTGCACAGAGACATCCCCGGGATATTGCTGCAAAACAAAAACCCATCAATCAACAAAGGCCTTGAATGAAAGGCTCAACTGCAGATAATACCGGGCACATTCCATAATGACAGCGTAGTCAGCTGTGACCTGTGTTGCGATGGGGGGTACGACATCTAGAGCTTCACTGATTAAGGGGAAATATGCAGTGAAGCCAGTGTGAAGGGCAGAAGACCTACTTAGCAGAAATTGGACCAAAACCCAGACAGACTAAAGTTAATTCTGACAGTATGACAGTGATAAACACACCTGAGTTGAGCTCATGTCCAAAGATTTAGCGGAGAGTGAACCCACTCAGTCTGATTTACCCACTTTATCCAGAAGACACCTTAGAAACACAGTAAACCATAAATCATGATGAAAAGAATCTAACTCATGAAACTGAAACGAGGTTGGGTGCTTTCACTTAGATATATAATCCATACATATACATTTATATCTGTGGCCGTTTTCCATTGGATGATGACTGAGGTGGAGGTCATAGTTTACTCAACTTTACATTGGTATGTCTGTGTCAATATTGCCCAGGAGACTGACAAAGCTTGCATTCAACAGCAGATTTCAAGATGTAGGAAGGCGGCGCAGTATCCCAAATCTAAGGAATCCACTTGTTAACGGGTAGAAAACACCATGGCCTGTCCTGGTGGAGCTTTTAAAATGCAACGCACCTGCAAAACACGTAAGTATCTCAGTCACTTGATGAAAACTTGCAAAATTACTGAAATTACAGAAAACAGTGGTTAAAGTCCTGCATGAAAAATCCTACTTAAGTAAAAATACAAACACAAAAGTCAAAATGTAATTAAATATCAAAATAAAACACCTGCTTTGGTCCCTCTGAATGATATCATATATGACTTGATGATTTTAATTCATAGTGAAGCATCAGTGTGTGAGCAGCATGTTGTAGCTGCTGCAGGTGGAGACACTTTAAACTACTTCATATACAGGTTCATACACAGAAACAGCAGACACATTTGGGATGTTGTTGGATGATTAATGAGGGAGGAAAGAAGAAAAAAAAGTTCTGATACACAAAACAATTCTCAGTTTATGGACATTTTCTTGAATCTTTGATTTGTTGGTGAGATATTGGATCATTTCAGTATTTCTTTGTGTAGAGGGAAAATATGAGTCTGACTTTTTGTAAGATGCCAGAAGCTAAAAAGGTGAGAAAGCGCTGGTTTGAATCATTAGCAATGAGTTGTATTTTAAAAGCGTGCAATATTATCCATTGCGTACAACCTTCATCTTAAAAGAAACGTAAGTAAATAAATGTGGTGGCGTAGAAAGTGCAACATTTACCTCTGAAATGTGATATTTAGATCTGAAATGTAGTGAAGTGCAGGTATAGAGCAGCATAAAATGGAAATTCTTTAAAGTATTTAAGCAAATGTGCTTAGATTCTTTCCACCACTGCTTCAAAGTGTGGCATGTTTGATAACTTGTGTGTTTCTTCATGTTTTTCTGCTCTAATATGTTGCTTTGTCAGTGTTATTTGTGTTTATCTTTTAAAGAAAAATATTTTTTGTTTGTCTTTTTCTAAAGAAAAAACATCAAGCAAGCAAACTCTCACTTTTGAGTCACTTCTATCAAAAGAAGAAGAAAAACAGAAACAAAAGCAGACGTTAACATGCAGACTGCAGATACACATTGTTGGGGGTCACTGTGCGTTTTCCAAGTTTAGTTTTGCCAAAATAAAAAAAAGTAATTCAAATGTAAAGTTCAACTTCCGGCCAGCTTTGATTTCCGTTTTTTCCCCTCCTGGAGGAAGCCCTTGTGTCTGGCCCCCCATGTGGCTCTCTGGCCCCCAGTTTGACCCCCTCCCTGGGCCGTGTCTGCCGGACAGGCTGTCAGCAGAGGATCCAAGCAGAGTGTCTTTAAGACCCAGCGGAGCTCGGCAGGGAAACCCCGCGGCTTTAGTTGTTTCTACTCTCCAGAGTGTCAGCTAGTTATTTGTGGGGAGGCGCTGTAGCCATTTCGCCACATGAAAGCCCGATGAGCTGAACGACCAACATCCGAGTTGTTCGCGGAGAAGAGAAATCAGCTTTGAGGAGCTCCGCGCGTACGCATACGTCCACCAACTCGCGCGCAAAGACGCACGGCGCACAGACACGCACACTTCCTCCTCGTCCGCCGTGGAAAAAAAAAGGAGAGAGAGAGAGAGAGAGAGGAACAGAGAGAGAGAGAGAGAGAGAGAGAGAGAGGCACACACGAAACGCAAACTTCCAACTCTCCCATGTGGAAAGCAGAGGTTTGAAGATAAGGTGTATTTTTTTTTCCTCTCCGGGGCTCCATTCCTCCCCCCTTCTCTCCCTCTCTTTCTCTCTCTCAGTGCTTTTGCCCGGATATTTGTGTTTCTATGAGAGTCTTGCTCGGCGAGAAGAGAAGTTTGGTTGTTTGCCTGGTCGGCTGAGGAGGAGGAGGAGAAGAGTCGGGTTAAAAGTAGGGGGAAGATGGTCCACAACGCCGCTTGGAGAAGAAGCTTGCTATGCGTCCTGGCGCTCAGTCTCGGCTTTGCGTCCCCGCCGTGCAAAGCTCGGATTTACACCAACCACTGGGCAGTCAGGATAGCCGGGGGACCCGAGGTGGCCGAGCGGATAGCGGAAAAATATGGCTATAGGAACATGGGACAGGTAGGTCGCCTATTGCTCAAAGTTGCCTCTTGTTTATGTGTTTTCTTGTTTTTGTCAACTCTTAAAAGTGGGACACACCGCTGCGGTTTATTATCCCTTCAGCAGTGGACAGACGATAGGAAAGGTCTGAAGTCCAAACCTGAGCTCTCTCTCAACTCTTTCTGCAGCTCTCTGACTCTCAGACCAGGAGACAGAAGCTGCAGGGAACAAAGAGAGAAGAATAAGAGCAGGATGGCACAACAGGTGCCTCCTCACTGCGTTTCCACAGATCAGTTTGTGGGCTGGAGGCTCAGTGAGCTCACCACCAGCCTCACTGCCTCAGCAGAGCTCATGTGTTTGCTCGTTCTGACACACAAGTGAGACAGCCAGTGCTGCTTGGTTTATGGTCCTGGAAGTGACTTCCAGAGATCCTCAGTGAAGCAGATGTTATTCTGACATTGTTTGGGAATGAATGCGACTCATTTTTTAGTTCTGCAGGGTCATTTATAAAAGGATTTGACTCTGAAACATAACTGACAGACCATGGTTTGCACGGCAGCCAACCTTTTAAGTGGAAAACATGGCTGTATATATATATAGTTAACAGAAGATGGAGGAAAATAGAGATTTCAGTGTTGCACTTCTCTGCTTGTGTCTCTCAGGATTGCTCCTGGAGCAGCTGCGAGCAGAGCTGCTTACACTTTGGATGAATTCTTTAGTAGATGCTTCCATACGTTTTGTTGTCAGTACTCACAAATTGTCGGGTTAAAGCTGTTTTCCTTCAGTTTTTGTGGATTAAAGCACCACTACAAGAGAAATGTTAAAGTGAGGGTCATTAAAAACAACACTGAGCCAGGCTTTAGTGTTTTAATCCAGCAAGCATACACATGCATACATGGCTCCACAGTCCAAGGCCCTAAATATGCATGAGATCTGACACCTCTTTCAAAAGCAGGTTGTAACTACTTAGCGCGGTCTAGAATAAATGCCAGCCACATCTGTGAAAACGTATACACAACCACAGTGAGAGGTGTGAGACTCGTCTGTCTCCCTTCATGTGGTGTCGTTTTATTAATGAACGAACGTCTGGACATGTGAAGGAGGAGGAGCTTACGTGGCCACTTGGAAATGTGTTTTGACAGAGTTTAAAGAGTAGTCATGTGCTCTTTGTGCACAAAAGAAATACGCCTCACAAACACGGACCCCACACATGCTCAAATACGACCGAAATACATGGGTAGTTCAAGCCTGCACTTGCCAGCGTTCGACGTGAAGACAGCATGGAACAGAGGGGGGCATTCTGACAGGTTGTTGTGGGGTAGCCTAGTCAACAGCTATTGAACCCCCCCTCCCCTCCCTCTCCACCTTATCCAGCCTGCCCACCCACTATACTCCCCAGAGAGCAGGCCTTAATGGCCTCGTTTATCCCCTCTCTTTGACGGGAACTAATGTGTAGAGTCCTCTCTCCCCCCCTCCCTCTTTCCATACCACCCCCCCCATAGGAATTCCCCTGTGGAGTGCAGTGTCGCCCCCAACCCCCACCATTCGCCCTAATTTCCATCTCAATATGGAGCGTTCATTGGACTTTGACACCTCATAGACAAGAGTTTTACTTCACTTCCTGGTTTTGGGGTCAGCTGAAAGCCGCTCCCATGGGAGCGATAACAGCACACTCTGGTTGCCTAATGTGAACTCTGACATCCCCGTCATCAACCCTCCTCCCTCCCATGTCAGTGCAGCGCTGATATATATGGAGAATGAAATGAAACTTAATCAAGTGAGATGACAGAACGCAGTTTGACACTGCTATAGATACAAGTGTTTCTAAAGTTAAAGACTGGGGTGTTTGTCATAAATGATTTTGGGATATGATTTACTAAATGAGAGACTTTAAGTTTGTGAAGGGAAGCAAAGCATTTAAAGAGAGAAAAAGGGGGATGGGTAGAAAAAAATGTGGCAGAGGGACAATATAGTCTTCTTGACAGGGTTGGAAAGAGGAGAACAGACAAAGATAACCACACACTGGGAGATGGAGGAAGGAGGGAGTGAAAGAAGGGACGATAGATGGACGGATGGATGAAAAGAGTTGGCATGGAGTGAGAGAGCACCTCGTTGGGGAATTCTGGGTAATCCTCTTAACCATGGAGCCCCCTTCCCAGACTAAGACACTGGCCCAAATTGAGTCTAAATCAGCTGACAAGGCCCCAGACGTGGATATCTGTTCAAACTGGTGTTTTGAAGAGATGGGAGAGGACTTGGAGCTCATGCCAGGGAGGGTCATAATCTGAAGCCAGACATGGACAGGAGGTGGTGGCATCAGTAACTGTTTATGAGCTGATCTGTACAGTTTGTACTGATGTGTCAAAGACATCATTCCAACAGCGCTGTGTTATGGGAGAGTTCGCAATGCAAACGTACAGCCCCTACTGTAATGTTTATCTGTGCTTCCACAAATGCCTCACTGATGCTGATCATTTTTATCCAAACCACTCATTCAGCACCTGTCAAAACTGTCAGTATTTTGTTCTCACACTTTGTGGTTTATTGATTAGTCTTTGGACGCGGTTGCTGATTTTCATTCTCATTCTTGCCGGGTTGGGAGGAGGGTCAGGTGGGTGAAAGTTGGTGCAGATTGTTCTGAAAGGTGGATGAAGGTTGTAGAACACAACACCAACAAAAAAGCTCATCAGTTTCAGTGCCATCTGTCCCCCTTTGCATGCAAATACACATACATGGAATAAATATTTGATCAATGTTGTCCTTGATGTCACTTCAACCAGGTAGCTGTAGTAAGGCTGCAGCACAGGTTAGAAAACATATATTTTGCAATTGCATTCACAATCCTGTTGAGACATGAGATGTTTTTCTTTGCAAAGATAGAATTTTGCAGCGTGTGTGTGTGTGAGATTCATCTTGTGTCATGCCCGTCTTTGTCCTGTTTCATACTTATGGAAAACATTAATCTTAACCAGCTTTTTTCAGGCGAAACCCCAACCTGTAGTTTGGAGGTCTGAGCCAGTTATTACACATCGATTTCTATGGGTAAACATCCTATCACCTTTTGACAGTTCTTGGTAGCATCCACTGAGAATTGGTTAAGCGTGGCATCAATAAATCACTGGTTCTACTTCAGAATTTTGTTACAACATAATTCCCAGCAAGCAAAGGTTATGCTGAGGTCGTGATTCACAATTTCCTGTTGACTGCACCGCCATGTGATCACATGCCTCCATAACTCTGCTAACATCTCAAGCCGCACTTGTAGACGAGAAAAAAAAAATGGGGGAGAAAACAAACATCAAAGAGAGATTTTGCACAAACCTGTATCGAAGCCACGGTGATAGAATGTGATTTTTATCTGCACAGTTTGTTTCTCGTTTTGTCAGTGAGTTGGGGAATGTGTGCGTATATACATGAGCTGAAAGCTGATCTAATGAGCTCTGCAGTGGTGGAGCTCAGCCATGGATCAGTGACGCATCACAGGACCCTTGGCAGCCATGACAGTTTGATCATCTGAGGGATTGTATGGTCTTTATCAATTATTAAAACTAATCACCGTCCAGCAGCTCGCCGTCTGTCTATCATTGTCTGCCTGTGGTTCCTCCGTCGTCCTCCTCTCGCTGTCACTCAAAGTCTTGGTCTGTTTGTATGTGTCTGCATTTGTCTGACTCAGTCTCTGTGTTTTTGTCTCTTTGTCTGTTGGACTTCTTTGCCCTCACGTTTTGGTCTACCTCCTCTTTGTTTTTCTCTCACAATTCTAGGAGCGTACAAAAACTTTTCATTAAAAAAAAAAAAAATTGTAAAATTACTTCATTACTTCAACACAAGGACCTTCATTTGTAAAGTGTTTTAAAGTACTTTTCCAGTACTTTAGCTGTGGTGCTTGTCACTTGCTCCGGGACTTTACTCTGTTCACTGGCTGAGGCAAACTCTACTGCCATGTGCTGCGTGTATCATTGTGTAACCTGAAAAGGTGGATGTTTAGATTGTTTTCCATCACACACCACCATCAGGGAAGCATCTGATCAATCCCAAATTCAGTCTGCAGCACGACAACAAACATGCAGTCCTAAAGTCATGAAGAATAATAAAGATCTATCTTTAGCAACTAGAGGGACAAGGCGTCCTGCGGTAGACGGTACGAACCCCACAGAGCTCTGATCTCACATAGACTCAGTGTGGGATTACATAAAGAGCCAGAGGCAGCGACAAATCGACAGAAAAACTTTGGCAAATTCTCCACGATGCTTAGAGCAATCTACCTGTCAAGTACCTTGAAAAACTGTGGAGAGCAAACATCTTTGCGAGAATATTAATGCCGGAGCAGTTGTGATTTTAACGACATTGTTTCAGAAAAATTGAGTTATGGAATGAAAATCTAATCTATGATTGTCTGTTTGTTTTCAGATTGGAGATCTCAAAGACCACTATCACTTCTTCCATAGTCGGACTATCAAGAGGTCGACTTTGTCCAGCCGTGGTCGCCATAGTTTCATCTCCATGGAGCCCAAGGTAGGACTGTTTGGTGAATTATAGGTTAAAATCAAAGCAGTTTCTTGTGCTTTGATTTTTTTTTTGTGGGCTGGTAATATAATCTTAACCTGTGGTCCATGTTCTAGTGTTTCCTGGATTCTTCATGTTATTCATCATAGTGAAAGTTTGCTCAGTTGTCATGGAGATGACTCAGTTGCAATCACATGACCCGAGTATGATATCATGTGATCAAACTTCCCTTCTGCATGAGGACTGAGTAAACTCCATCTGCTAATGAAGATTGTGAGGTTCTGTTGGAAGCTGTAGAAAATGTCATTGGACCTTGAAATAAGATGTTTTTATCCAACCAGTATGTCTGAGGTTAAAGATTAACCTTCACACTGAGGACAGTTTGCCAAAATTTTCCAGACATTTGAGGTATTTCTGAGCAAAGCTTTTCCTGAACATTTGCTGACTTCTTCACTGTGTGTGTTCATGTTTTAGTCATGTTCAAATTCCAGGAATAGTTGGCCACAAATAGTCATGCATACATCAGGGAAAATATTTAAAAGTGTCTGTCTGTTGATAGTGTTTTATGGGGATGGTAGCTGGTGTACAGGATGTACAGTTTAATACGATCAATGCTGTGCACCACCGACAAGCCTGGACAGTGTGTGGACTCTGCTTTACGCACCAGCTCAGCTGACCCCACTGTCCTGTCCTTGTACAAGATCTGCACACAAATGGGGTATTGCAGGGACACAGTGTTCATGATGACAGGACCTACTACACTGCAGGAAAATCCCGCTTTTCCTCTCATCTCATGCTGTAGTGATGAGATCTGTCCACAGGCAGCTGAATAATGACACATGAGACTTATTCTGCTACTTTTCTAATCCACAAACGCAGCAATTTTAGGTTTGATCGATGGGTTTAGATTGAATTCTATAAAGATAATAATTTTTCTTGAAACAAAAAAAAGGTCAAAAACCTTGTCAGCAGCTTCTAAATGCTGGATTGATTACACCCCGCAATCTAAAGGTGGCGCACAAAGAAACACACTTTTAACTGTCAGTTTGTTTTTTCTAGTTTGCGTTTGCTCCCCATCGCTGGCTATCAGGTGTAATTAAAAACAAAATTTAATATATTATAATGAAGTTTTTCTGTTGTAACCCATCATGTGCAAGGTGCACAAGGCCACTCGATGGACAGAGTGAGCGTCCCCGACAGAAGGACTGACCAGTTAATTGGATCTGTTTAATCAAAATTCATGGAAATGCTGGATTTCTTTTTCTGAGAAAGCAGCTCACACAAGTTTACAGAAAGCCTCGGCTTGTTACCACGGCAGCTAATTCCCTGAAGCTAAACTGCTGTATGTCAGGCTAACTTGATCTTAACCACAGATACCAGCCAGTACTTGAACTTCCAACCAGTGAGCAGAACCACGGAAAATGCTGAAATGACAAAATCTATGTATTATACTATGGCCATAATATATGAAAACGCATGTTTATATAATACGGTTAACATGGTTTCTTCTTCACTAAAGTTGCTACGTTTTAGATACAGACTTGCAAAGCATCTAAGTCAACTGAACAGTTTTTTTTTTTTTCTTGTTTGAGTGAACTGGCCTTGTAAAAAACAAAGGTTGACCGAAAGTAAACCTGTACCCTTGTCCTGTCAGCGCTCTTCCCATCACTCCACCAGTTCATCAACCCCTGGCTGCATTATAAATGAAGCTTTAATCTCACAACACTCTGAGCTTAATCAACATACACGGGCCGAATTGCAAATCAAACTTGCTGGGTATTCAGTAGAAGCACCCGATGTATCCATTTTTCAAAAGACTTTCTTACACTAATGTTTTATTTAGATTTATGTGTAAAGAGTGCTGAAACAGATAGCTTCCAATGGGTTTCAATGACAAGGCAGTTTGTGGAGATGATTCATTCTTGACACGTGAAAAACGTTTGCTCCCTTGCTTCACCTTTTGCATATTTCTGTCATCTTTGGATCTGACTCAAACTTGCTGATGTCAGCCTGTTCGATGAAGCGGGTCGCTTAATCAACCAGCTGAGACTCGAACCAGAGAAAACAAGACAGAGACACTTCTTGGAAATTTAGGGTTTTCGCACAGCTGCAACAGCCCTGCATGCGTGTTTTGGGGAAGTGGATTCAAGTGCATACGTGTACATTTGTTCCAATCTGTGCATGCACATGAATGCGTGCTGACTGCGGAGGAATGGTAATGATCCATCAGGGTGATTTTAGAAAGAAAGGATGAGAACGGGAAGAAAAGACAGCGCCTGTCACCTTCTGTTATTCACTTATCTTGTTTGTCCCCTGGCTCATTGTTTCTTTTCAATTTCCTTTCCTCTCTGTGTATTTATTTTTTTTTGGTCCACTCAGCTTGTTTTGTCCACCTGCCGTCCTTACCTGTCATCCCTTTTCCTTTTCGCCTCCTCGGACTCCCTCTCCTGCCTTCTTCTCTCGCTGTAGCTTTCAGTGTACTCGTCTCCCTCCCTCTGTCTTTGGTTCTCTTGCCCTCTTGGGCCTGACACTGTGCCATGGTAGAGGAAGGTTTGTGTCCTGATGCCAGCTGGCTGAGCGACTGAGAGATTTCAGAAGACTAGATCAGAGAGAAGAGGTTAAATGGGAGAAAGGAGAAAATGAGCTATTACAACGGAAGGAGGGTGAAGGGAAGAGGAGGGGGAAAGATGGATTAGAGAAACCAAATAAAGAAAAAAAAAAAAAAAAAAAAAGTGGAGTGGAGCGAAATGGAGCTGTCAGTGTTGCTATCCTTTCAGCGTAATCTGCGGACCTGTCTGCGGGTTCGGGATCAACATGACGGCCAGTTTGGCAGCGGCGCAGCCTGGCATGCTGCTAATGATGTTTTGCAATCAGGTTTTGTAATAATGGCAGCCGTGTGTGTTTTGTGTGTGAGTGAGTCAGAGGGGTGTAGCGATGCCATGAAAGGCGCACCCTGCCATCCACAGTGCTCACTGGCACGCACGTTTCCATGGTGATGCAGCACAGCACAGATTACCGCTTTATGGCACCCGCCTAACTGCACTGTCACTTGCCTGTCAGGTCAAAGACCAGCTCTTTTTCCAGGCTGACGAAAGGTCATCTGCACGTATGGAATATGCATCGTCACCTCTACGATTCCTGTTGGTGTGTTTGCGGTAAATGTGGCAACTGCGGCTCTGTAGGTTTGCGGTAATTTGTGCAGCACGATCCACCTACGTTAAGGATATTTGGGGAAACAGGGAGAAACGTGCAACACAGGCCTACAACTGATGATTATTTTTGTTTATTCTGTTGCTTTTGTTCTTGATTAATTGATTAGTTGTCTGGTCTACAAAATGTCAAAACAATCCCAAAGCCCAAGATGATGATCTCAAATGTCAAATGTCTTGTTTCATCATTAAAGCAAAAGAATTCAAGTTTAAAAAAAAAAAAAGAAAGAAGAAAAGTTTACATTTTAGAAGCTGAAATCAGAATGTTTGGACTTTTTTTTCTAAAAAAAAAAAAAAAATTAGTCACACAAACCTAGTAATTATCAAACTAATTAGAAATTATAATTGACACCTAATCGATAAATGGCTACAGCTCTAGTGCAAAGCTGGGTATATTTGAGCAAGTCTCAATCAGCAATTCAAATAAACGAGACATTTACATGCTTCACATCTTCTCAAACGCTTCTCTCTGAGTCTGACGCCGTTTGTTTACATGCATGACAATGTAGATGGCTGTTGATTCAGCCTGCACCACCGTGTTTTCAGGTGCTAATGCTTTCCCTTGTTGATGGAGGCTTCAGGTGTGACTAACTGCACTGCAAAGAAGCAACGATATTTTGATATTTTTGTATTACTTGGGGCTAGTTATGTGTTATCGCTTCCTGTCAGCTTCCATCGTAATTCCGGAGCATGCTAGGTTGAAGAAGACGATGTCCATTCCCCGGTTTGTTGCCGGTGAAACACACATCACACGCCGTTTTAAGTTTTGTAGCTGCTTTATCTTACCACATGTAGAGCTCGGAGTTTGTTGTGACTTCAAACGGGTGTTGACCAGTGCCACAAATGCATTTGTTGTAGTTGTAATCTCTTATTAGTGGACCCAGCTGTTTTGCGAGTCAGACATCAACTGGTCCCATGATCAGCAGCAGAAGGTTGCTTTCTCGGTTGGTTGTGGAGAGCGGTGTCCACAGGAACGCCGCCGGTTTCCTGAGCTACATTGTCTTGCAGGGTGGTCCATTTGCGTCCATCCTTTCTGACTCCTCTTCTATCTGAATTACCTGCCTGTCTGTTCTACTACAGCTCAAATAAATACAGACAGCCAGAAAAGTAAAATGAGTGCGTTCATCTTCGCAATAGTAACACCATTTAGACTTTCTGGTGTCCTAAGCAGACAGTTGAGCTACAATCAAACTTAGCCTCACACATGTTAAAAAAAAGGGTGATGTGGATGGATATGTCGGCTGATTAAGTCAGACAGCAAGTTGTCCCAGATGTAGATCCCTAATGCAGTTAGCCATAATGACTTTTCCAGGCAGATACTTTGTGTTTACTTTCGACTCGGAGACAAGCGTACGTAACGGCCCATAAAAATCGGGCTTATTTGGAAAGCTGTAGGGGGCTCTCTGGGCTGAGTGCAAAATTAGCATGACCCACAGTCACTATAGTCACTTTTATAGGATATACGTCAAACAAAACCAAACAAAATTATCCTGTAAAGGTCGAGTCAGTGTGGAGGATTTAGTGACATCTAGCGGTGATGTTGCAGATTTCCTCTCACCTCATCCTCCACTGCCAAGTTTGTAGATGAGCTTTTGGTTGTCACTAAAACTTTGAAAATGGCAAAAGGCCCCTTTTAGAGACAGTTTTGGGTTCGTCCATTCTTATGCTTCTGCAGGGCAACGTGGAAGAGGTCCTGCTAGTTCTGTAGATGTAATATAAACATAGTTGTTACTCTCAGGTGGCTATACACTCATAAAAACATGATTATGAATATTCAATTTTGTTTATGCTAATAGGTCCTCCTCAATTTCACACACTGGACCTTTAATTTGTGTGAAAGTTGTATGATGATCAGGATCGTTATCAGGCTTCTGCAAAGCTTGATGATGAGCTGATCATTTGAATCAGGTGTGTTGGAAGAGGGAAACATCTAAAACATGCAGGATTGTGGCCCTCGAGGACCAGCATTGTACACCCCTGTGTTATGGTGTCACATATATGATGGTAGTTTATATACATATGTAGGAAGTAAAGGCCCAAATTCATTTTATATTTAAAATAATGGAGCACATGCATCTTTAAAAACATTTACATACTAAACCTCCATCTAAAGTGAGTGTTCAGCTTTCCATCCGTGCATCAAAATCTCCATCAATCAGTCTGAGAAACACAAAGTGATAAAATATGCTGGGGTGCTAGTTAAATCTACCAACCTGTCTTTGTGTCTTACGCAGCCCTCAGCTTGCACCTTGCGCAGCTCTGCTGACATACGCCCATGACTCATTCATACTGGGAGTTCCAAGAGAGTTTAGACAGCCACAGACGTTTTTTTTTTGTTGTTGTTGTTGTTGTAGCAGCTCTGCACTTTAGTTTTTTGGTGTGAAATGAGTTCAAGTAAACTCGGTCTGCTTTCTCTGAAATCTATTTCCAGCAATTTCAAGTTTACTGTAAACAGCAATTACAGTACTACAGTGGTTGTTTCTCCTTTTATAATTCCCGTTTGAAGTCTGTGCAGAGATTAGTAGAGAAAAAACAACTGCTCAACGCCATGGCGGCTGTCTATTCATGGCGTTGTGCTGCAGGAGCGTGGTGTTTCCAGCCGGTTTCACTTAGCGAGACTCTTGTTTACTTGAAGTCATTTATCCCGACATGTGCAGGGAAAACTGAGAGCCAGGTGTGGTTCGCAGCTGAATCCTCGCTGGGATAGACTAAACTGCGAAATGGCTGTGACGACAAAATGAAATTTCGATGTTTTGTGATATTTATGAGTTGCAGGCTTCTCGGAGTCATGGCGCATTAGGAAAGTATTTTACCACCTTGTAAAACCACTTGAATAAAGTCAAATGAGCTCAAATTACATTATTAAACAGCTGAAGTCTGCTTAATATTTATCCCTTTTGGTTCACTGCATTTTTATTTTTTTTTCGTCATCCAACTGCCTCGAGAGCTCACTGTATTCATAAATATGTGGGAAGACAAGGACACTCATCGCATCAAGGAGACTACACAGACGGAGCTTGTGTACCTGTCAGGACCTCGGGGATAATTTGCATGCCAGGTACTATGAGACTCCACACAGTCCCAGGTACAGATTTCCATTACGTCAGGATGCTTGTGTGACATTTTGTGCACGACTCCTGGATCGTTTTTTTTTTTTGCCTTGAATTTGTTTAACAGATGAACCATTAAAGAGCCGACGCCCTGAGACGAGCACCTACAGCTGGCCAGCACAGCACCACGGCTCACACCGGCTGTGAAAAGTTGCGCGACTCAGTGCTGAGTCTCTGAAATGCACTTATGTTCCAGAACTGGCTTCCCGTCTCATCAGTCCAAAGGTTGCTGTGGGTATTCTGCTCGCTAGCCTTTGGCCCTTTAAAAAAAAAAAAACAACAAGAAAATACTCTCAGATTTAGTTTTTTTTTTTTTTTGGCCTGCAGCTCAAACATCGTCACACAAACAGCAGTGAAAGTGGATCAATTTGTTCCCATTTGTTCTATTGAAGTGAACTCTTCCCCAGTTTCCCCTGGTTACTGACCCAGCCAGCAAGAGCCACCTGCAAACCCTTAAACAGAGAGCGAATGAGCGAGAGAGAGGGAGGGGAGGAAGGGGGTTGGAGTGGGAATGCGAGAGAAAGACAGGCCATCTGAGAGAGAAATGGGCATCTGCCGAGAAGAAGACCAAAAAATGCAGCGCAGCAGAGACAGTGGGAAGGAAGCAGATGAGGGAGAGAGATGAGGGGAAAAAAGTACGAGTGAGATAGCGGAGGGAGTCGGAGAAAAGGGGGGCGATGGAGAGGTACAGGTGCTAACTGATCGTTCTTCTGCTCCACCGAGCTGGAGTTAGGCGAATGGAGTAGATCGTCACGCCTCAGAGCCGGCCAGTGAATTGGCACTAAAACAACGACAGTGATACATGGGCAGGCTTTAGGGGGAATATTGTCTTTGTTTGGGTGGAAAACTGGAGGATGTGACAAAGCTGATGTGGATCACTGTAGGTTGTTATCAGTGAGGGATTTGTGGCAGGAAAAGGCCCTCAGTAGATTCAGAAAAACTGTTGTGTACCATTATCTATACATATTATAAATTGGCCTGTGGAGAAAAGGTCCTGCAATGTGTCAAATCCAGAGGTTTATCTTATGGGGACAATGAACAGAAAAGTCCGGTTCATTGATTGGTTTTTGAAATTTCTTCAACACAAGTTGGAGTAAATGGTTGTGTGGAAAGTGGATGTTTTAGCCTTAAACTCGTATAAGAAAAACAAAAAACGCTGAACAACAACCTCTGAAAACCAGTTCTATTAAAATGCCTCCTGCAGTAGAGGATTAAGTGCTCAAAACACAAATAAGATTTCCTAACCTTGTCCTCTATAAACACAAGTTCTTCATGCTGTTACTATGTCCATATCTAGGATTTAAAAATGTTTTTTTAATATGCTAGAAGACACATCATGAGCGAAAAAAGCGGTCAATGCTATGATGGAACATTTGCATCCCGAAACTGCAGTTAACTGATGACAGTCTCAAAAACACGGATTCAGACTTCCTGGTTTTCATATGTAACAAATCTAAGCTTTCCATGTCATTATTCTTATTCTTAATTTCAAACATGCATCTCTGGTGTCTCTGGTAATCCTATGAAAAGTGCATTTTTAAGGGAATAATCCAAGTAAAGTCATGCGACACCAGCAGATGAAAACTAGACTGATGTTGCTGAAATTAAATATTCAACATCACGTATGACATGAAACCGTAAAACACGTGCGCATTACATCCATTCTGCTTTAGTGGACATACTCTTACTTAGCAGATATTTTCAAGTATGTAATAATGTTTTATAGCGATACAGTGACTCCTGTATAATCATTAGACTGCTCCCTGAAACAGTTCTGTGTTTCCAGGAAAATCAATAAAAGTAAATTATCAGCCTTTTCCGAGTGCAAATGCTGAGTTGTTTTATATATAAATACCGGCAGCGCTGTTTAGACATCAGGATATTAATGTCAACATCCAGCTCATTCCCACTGGACCCTCTGGACTTATTTACTTAGCCTTCGTACTCGTTTTGATATGGTTGGTCACAGTTTGCTTGGATCATTTTCATTTGGCTTCAGCGGTGTTTTAACCCTCTTTATCCTCTCACCATTCTTTAAAAAAAAAACAAAAAAAAAACAAAAAACAGGGAGCTGTGACAATCAGAGGTGTGGAAGTTGATGATCAGTTAAAGATCGTTTCAGGATCTGCCACAACAGTTTTAACTCCGGCTGCTGCTAGAATATTTCCATCTGTTGATTATTTTCTCAATTGATCGATTAGTTATTCGGTCTGTAAAATGTCAGAAAATGGTGAAAACGGTCGGTCGGTGTTTCCCAGAGCCCAAATGACATTCTCAAACATCTTCTTTTGTTCACAATCTAAAGAAATGTAGCTTCACAGAGGAGAAAACAAACCAGAAAATATTTAATTTAGGGAGCTGTAATCAGAGAATTTAGCCTTGTCTTTTGTTTCTCTTAAAAACATGAGTCACAGAGTAATTTAATAGTTGACAATCAAGTAATTAATTGTTGCATCTCTAACTTTAACTTCACAAATTGAACGCTTTTCAAACCCGTGTCCTCTCATTATAATGAAATCAAATGTAGTTTTCAGCCTGTAAAACTGAAAAGAGAATCAATGTTTTGCTGAACATTTAATTTTTCAAAAAGTGTGACTAAACCGAAGGAAGGCTCAGACAGCAAACCAGCCTCATCTGGTCGTAACCCTGTCAATGCATTAGAGATGCTTTATGACTCTTTTATTCACTACACTGTCAGTACGTAGGATGGGAAGTATATAGCTGCAATATTACCTTCATTGATCCTCAGGCTTGTCTTTCCTTAGGGAGTGTGTCATCAGCTACAGAGCAGCACCAGGCTGAGGAGTTAGGGATTTTTCTTTTAAAGTGTGAGAGTGTCTTGCTCAAAGGCATTTCAGTAGTGTTCATACTTGCATGTAGATGCATTAGGCCATTTTTAGCAAAATGAATCAGAAATCTGTGTTTGAGAGCACGTCCCATATGGTACAAAATCCATTTTTATTTCGCTTTGTGTGTGTTAAAAACTTGGAGGTGTAAAATAAAAGCTGTAAGAATATGAACATGTTTAGTTCTGCCATTCCTCAAGCCCCACCTCAACTAGTTATCCTCCCAGCTTTATGAGCCACTCAGAGTTGTGTTCAGGCGGCAAATAGGAAGTGAGGAACGAATAGTCGTCCAGCTAGAAATCTGCTTAACGAGCTATTTAGAATGAGCAGCTTCCTCTCTGTTAACTTTGTAGAACTGCTTCTGCAAACTCTAAAATGCCTCAGCCACAAGTAAAGCAAACCAAATGTTCTGCCGTTGGCTGTAAGAGTGAACACGAGAGTCCTCATGTGCTCCCGGTATCTGAGGAACCGAAGACCCACAACTAGCTATCTAACAACAAAAGACCCTAACGAACCCCTTTGTGGCAGGGGGAGGAGTAACAACTCGCATAACGAGGGGAAGGAGTAACTCATTGAAACTGAAACTCAGGTGTTAATGGCTCCTTAAGGGCATACGTATCTGGAAACAGAACTGATGAAGCCTCTTGGATGAGATGTGAAACGTCTTCAAGGAACTCAAGAAAGTCCAGTTGCTAAGATTAATCTACCAGAATAACCATGATCTGGATGACTGAGAATCTTCACAGACACAAAGACCCACTTTTATTTTTGATGGAAGTATCGCCACAACAACAGGAAAATACTTAGTACTGGGTTGTTTCGTGGCAAACACTACCAGTCACTTTGATTGTATGCCTGCAGTTTAGAGCTCTGTGGAAAGCTGGGGGACATTCAGAGATGGTGGAAACTTTGAATTAAAACCAGTTAACAAGGACAGGGTGGGTTACTGTTGTTTACCCGCTGCTATGTCTTGCACCTTAGTACACCCTAGACTTGGCCAGTGTTCACGTCTATTTGCTTCTCTCCTGCTCTCTGTGCTCACATATACTGTAGTTTAATGCATCTGAAGAATCCATCAAGAAATCCATGTTCTATTAGCGGCAGTAGTTGGTCTCGGCAGCAGATCAGGATGCCTGTCCTGCATCATCAGCTGAATGCGTGTAGGTTCCCGTGGCATTACAGGACACAAATTAAAGGAAGACGCTTCTTACACCTGATTTAAATCTGAAACTCTGAACAGAACCTTCGCTGTGCAGTATCAGTTGCCATGGTGATCTAACAAAGTGAAAGAGAGTCCCCTTCATGACACTAGAAACTCTGACTTTAGGCTCAACATAACCTTACCAACCCATTAAGCCTGCTTCGTGGTACAACACTGTGGTCTCACACACTTATAACCCCCACAGTCAATCTTGGTGAAACAAACCATCTTTGCAATGTTTTAAACATCATTTAAAACGCTTTATGAAATGATGTGAGAGTCTTTCGTTAATTTGTAAAGTAAAAGAAACACAATATTTTAATTTGTGAGTCCAAGACATCAGACGTGAACACTTAAGCAACATATTTTTTTTTTCTCTTGGTGAAGTCTTTGTCTTGTCGGTCTGTAGAAAAATTTACGGCAGTGTCAGAGGATTTGTGGCGACGTGAGACGCAGTGATTCATTCATCATCGGGCCTCCTTGGAATAACCAAGTTGCGGACAAGAGCGGTTAGGAGTTACACTGCTGATCAAAGATTGTGGTTGATGCTATGCTAATGCATGCAAATTGTAATGACACACCAGTGGTTTTGCGCAGACACTCTCGTACAATTCCTGATGACAGTGTTGTTTTGCGGCTAATGGCGTGTGTAAACGGTTGCTTTGAAGCTGATGGTCCTGATAGAAGTTGGAGTGAAATGAGCTGAGACCCTGGCAGACGGGAGGAGCATCAGGCTAAAACCAAATCTCTCATGGGGTTTAGACTCTTTATCTTTCTCTCTGCCCTGCTTTGCTATTTTCTTTTTTTTTTCTCCCCAATCTTGCTCTCTTAAAAGGGGAGTTCTGCACAGTTATTAAATGACGTCACCTACTCAATCGTTTTTTTTTTCCCTCTCCCTCGTTTGCAATCTATATAGGGCTACATACTTGAGTTATTAAATCGATGTTATTTATAAAATCAATTATCCTCCCTTCACTTGCTGCCTTTTGGTCTCTCTCGCTATTTGTTTTCACTTCCCTCCCCTTCCAGCTCGGTCTTTTTTTATTGACTCTCCTGGGACTCGTTCTCTTCAGCTCTTTATCGCCTCTCCTCTCGTCTTATCTTGTCTTGTTGCCTCGCTCTCCAACTCTCCGGAGAGCCTGGCAGATTGTTTCAGTGCATGAGACCAGATAATCACTCTGCAGTCATTATGTCAGCTATTCTCTTTTTTTTTTCTCTCTTCTCCTCTCTGTCTGCTGGAGCCGTATTGATGTGGAGAAATGCTTTGTCCTTACAGTTGGACATTGTTCCCTAAAGCCCCTGGAACTGGCAAACTGGGCAACAAAACAAAAACACTTTTGCGGTGTGAAAATTATTGTAATGATTATCTGCTATGACTAGAGTTTCTTTGTCTGTACTTCGTGCATACGGCTTTTAGTTCACAGAAGACGGCGCGGGGAGCGTCGCAGAGGGATTGCATAGTCCAAGTGCTGTACAAATAAGCAGTAGCTCCACAACATTTCATCTGAACATGCAATGCAAAAATCCTCATATCGGCAGAGTGAACAATCAAGTTTAGGTGCAACCATGGTCTGAAAAATCCATAAATCATTTATTACAGAAATATTTCTATCTTTCATTCAGATCTACACTTGCGCTCTCTCCCTCATGTGTTGTACCAGCCTCACACTCGCTAATATTTCACTTTCTGTGTTGTCATCGTTGGTACATGTAAACCTCTGATGGAGTCTTTTTAGACGAATGAAGTCTGCTAGACTAAACATAAGACTTTAAGGTTTTAAAAAGAGTTGACCAGGTCCAAGCAAGTGGGTCCAGCCGTCCTGTTCGGATCCAACAATGCTGATTTTGAAATCGGAAAATTCCGTCTGAAGGAGAGCGGGGCGAGATTCCTGCCAAGGAATGCCTTGCGCCTTGAAGCGAGCCCATAACATTTGAGAGATTGATGTTACCTGAGAGACATACAAGTCTTCGGTGCATATGTGTGTGTGTGTGTGTGTGTGTGTGTGTGTGTGTGTGTTAGTCTGTCTATTTTGCAGACAGGGAGATATGCACTGATTTATTCACAGCAAAACTCTTGTAGGCTAAAGGCATAAAGGGTAACATTTACATGGCTAAAAAGGTGACTTATAAATAATAAATCTGTATTTTTCTGATGCTTCTTGAATCTACGCTTCCACGGGTACTTTATGTGCTGTGGTTTCTCTCAGCAGCTTGTTTTAATCAGTAGTTTGTTTGTTTTTTTTTTTAACCTTTTGCCATATTTAAATGTGGAGATCACACAAAGCTTCGTTACATGCATTTATAGACAATCCATAAGCTTGAAATTGCCTCACGGCTGAGCGCTGACACCTTTACCCCCTTAATAAAACAAAAAAATGTTCCTCTGGGCAGTGTCTCTGTCTACACTAAGAAAATGTCATCTAGTCTCATGACTCACACATAAAGAAAATCAATTCTCCTCTGCTGCTGTCTAATGTTTTCTCTGTCTTGGTTGGTCGGGCACGACGGTATACTAGTCACATATATTCTCTGGAGGTGGTTTGTATCTCTGTTTGTCCTAGTGCATCACATAAGGCAAAGAAGAAGAAACAGAGACGCTACATATGCACTTTTTTATTGATGAAATTCTGTGAACTCTGCTGCTATGTGTGATTTTTTTTTTTTTTGAAGCCTCCTCAGTTTCCCCTATCTCTTGTCTGTTTGTGTGTGAGTTCAGGTGGAGTGGATACAACAGCAGGTGGTGAAGAGGAGGATCAAGAGGGATTACAAACCAGCCCCGCCCCTTTCCCTGTCCAGCCCCGCCCAGAGCAGCCCGGCCCAAAACAACATATTCTATAATGACGCCAAGTGGAGCAGTATGTGGTACATTGTAAGTACGCTGTGCATCGAAATCCCTCTCTGTTCGCATGTCCACCGCACCACAACAAAAACATCCCAAGTTCTGAAGCACGCAGAGCCAGTGAGTCAAGTCTGCGCTATGCTCTTGTCTGTTCTCCTCAAAGGCAGTTGTTTGCCCACATTTATCCAGTTTGTGGGTCAAAGGTTGGCTGAGGTCGTGGCATGGTTCTGATTACTGCAGGTTCAGTGGAGCTTAGGGATTTATCCGTATGTGTGTGTGTGGACTTTACTGAATTAAAGAAGAGAGGTTTATAGTGAGAACATTTTTGACTTACCTGCATTCAAAATGAAACAATTTAGGATTTTCTGTGCTTTTTTTTCCCCCCATAAATGTCTGTCAGAGGAATGTCCACAGAGAAGTAGAAGTTTTCACATTTTGAAAATCGTTTCTCTGCTCTGCTGGGCATGCACACAGATTTGCAGGCTTATCACACATGTTTACGTACACGCTCAGATCATTGCTCTTTCACGTGGATGTGTGTGTGTGTCTCAGTGTCCTCTGCTCTGTCAATTAATGACTAAGTGGAGATAAATTCTGATACTTTGACCAGGGGATTTTATATTTTTCAAGCGTTAGGATGGAACTCTGGTAAATGGTCACTTACTTATAGGGCTCTGAACTTGGTGTTTGTGTTTTTTTTAGGTTTAGATAAAAGCTTCCTCCGGTCAAACCTGTCCAGAGTTGCCAGATCTGGGCTGTAGTTTAAACATTGAAAGCTCTGTCAGTCTAGCTGTATATTCCGCATGAAGTCAAAAGTATGGGGACTTATTCAAGAGCACACCTTGTATTATATTCATCCATCATCTATACACCGCTGAATCCTCACTAGGGTCGTGGGGGAGCTGGAGTCTATCCCAGCTGACTCAGGGTGAAGGCAGGGGGCACCCTGGACAGGTCACCAGTCTATCACAGGGCTACACTTAGAGACAGACAACCAAGCACACTCACATTCACATCTATGGACAATTTAGAATCACCAATTAACCTCAACTGTGTGGGAGGAAGCCAGAGAACCCGGAGAGAACCCATGCTGCACGGGGAGAACATGCAAACTCCACACACAAAGATCCCGGGTGTCCTCACTGGGATGCGAACTGGCGACCTTCTAGCTGCGAGGCAACGGTGCTAACCACCGCTCCACCTTGCATATTCAATAAGAAAAATATTGGTACAAGTAATTTAGACGTGACTATCATTTTCAAACTGTAATCACTTTAAAGTTACCTACAAATTTATCAGATTAACTTGCATTTTAGTGAGTTTCCATCCATATTAAAATGTCTCTGAAAATTAACATAAAGTCAGCGATACAGTGTGTGTTGGGTTGACAATTACAGATATAAATGTCACTTTGAAATGCAAACTAATAACAGCTTGTGGTCTATTTGGTGCATTTAAATAATATTTGTAGGTAAAGACATCAGACTTCAGGCGCCTTTAGATTGTGTGACAACAGCGATCCTGTAACTCTATTACACGTCACACTGTGCGAGATGGCTTTGATAAAATCTTGGCCTCAATCTGTTGTCAGACTGACAGTCTGTTGAGGCCGTCAGTGTGCGATGAACGCCTGGTGAATTGTTGCGCTACAGTCTCGGTAGAAAGTAGTAAAGCAGAGGCACGTCATCAGCTCCGATCACATGTTTGTTTTGAATATTTTGATCCACAATGTTTAGTTTTTTTAATCCTTCTTCATTTATTCTTTTGGTTTCCATTCAGCGTCATTCATAAAATGCATATATTCTAGTTGACTGTTTCACCGCGACTCTTAAATGTTGCCGTTGGTCGTTCAAGCTTCAAGTCGTCCTGTCTGTCTTACAGTTTCATTTTCTGGATTGCCGATCGTAGATTTTTACCACATTCCTCTCACGATTGTCAATTTTCACTTCAGACAGCAAATAAAAAACCTAAGTAATTTAACTGTCATTCTTTCAGTTTTTATGATTTATGGCATTATAACCGTCATACCGCACAGACGACATTTTTGAGTTGAGTTGGGGTTGTGAATAAAAACGTGACATAAACCGAAACCGCTTGTTGTTGTTCAGAGGGTTAATCATACACTCGATAACACAAACAGATCAGCTTCAATCAATAAATGCGTTATCATAAATCAAGTTTATATGTGTTGTTACTGGCTGACGTTCATCTGATAAAGAGCAGTTTATGGTCCTCAGGAGGTCAGAAGGTCAAAAGGAATTTGATCTCATTGTAGTCTTTTGCCTTTTTATCAGTACTGGACAGTTTGGTATTTTCAGTAGCATAGTTGATTCAAATTTGTCTCTTTATTTGAATAGTGAAACATGTGGTCCAGACTTGACGGTATTTACACAAAAATAGCCTCAACTGAAGGATGCAAGCAGTCTCAACCAATACTGAACGTTTGACAACTGATAGTTTATCCTGTTGTGTCATACTTGACAACCGATGCTGAATCTGGGACGCCTCATGACATCTTGACAATAACATAATCAAGTCAGAATTTTTCCCGTCCCTTCCCATCGTGTCACAACAGGACACCCTTCCACACAAAACATGGAAGTGAAAGATAGGCTGAAGAACTGTTTATGATAGTGATTTGTTTATATTCTTGTTTCCGGTTGTTGCTCCTTGGCACATTTTCTGATGGCAACAACAATGGCAGGCAATAACTGATAAGTGTCCGGTGTAGGGCAGAGTGGTACAGCCAAAAATATTTATCACAATATAAATGAGGAAATTTGCAATAACGATATATGTGACGGTATAATTGACGCCAGACAAAATACTTCAAAATTGCCCAACTTTATTGGTGCAAATAATAAAATAGTGCATAAGTTGTAAATTGCATGGGGCGGGTGTAGCAGCGGGTGAATATTCGGACCGACAGGGTGGAAGTGGGCGGGACGCACAGGCAGTACTTGGCTGCTAATGCCAGTTTAGGATAGCTGTCACAGTTCTGTTTACACCGTTGGGTGATGGCGGCGGGTGGCGGGTGCATGTTCAGATCTCAAAGTTGCTATGTGGACACCATCAAAATGACCGAATATTCCGATGTTCGTGTCCAGCCCTACTGTGTCGGTCAAAGCACTGCATTCGCCCTCCTCCTCGGTCGCCGCCATGCTTCTCGCTCCATGTGCATTAGACCGGATGAAAACAACAGCACTGCGCATTTCACTCAAATTTTATCGCGATCCTTCAACTTCATATCGTCCCCTAACATTACACCAGTGTTACACCGGTATTACCGTGTGATACAGTCCAGTGTGTAGTCTGTAACATGCTGCAGCCGAGTCACAGCAAGACGTTTTAAATCTGTAGTATGGGTTGACTGATCATTAAAAATGATACATTTGCAGTAAAAATTAAAATCTTAAAAATTAATAATAGCACGATCTCCACACAAATCTTTATTAAAATGCCTTTTTTTAAATTTATCTTTGCATTGTGTTTGAATAAAAGAGAACTTTTCCTTGTTTATTCATCAGTGCTGATAGGCTGTTACCTGTGACAGGCATCCAATCACATTAGTGCTGTAGATGGGACATGTTTCGAGCCCACAGACTGACGACAGACGGAGAGAAGCGGCTGCATCACAGCCAGAGGAGCTTGTTGGCAATCTGTTAAAAAACATAACGATGGTTTGAAAAATGCAGAATTTTGGATCCACAATTCGATCAGGCTAATATTTGACTCATCCCTACTTTATAATCACCTATTCTGACTCAGTCTCTCTCTTATTGTCTCATATATTGTTGTCCAAACCTGGCATAATAAGCTTAAGTAAATTTTTCTGTGATGATTTTATAATGGTTTGTGAAAACTGACAAACTTGAACTTGTTTGGACTTGTTTATGTCAGATTGTGCCCGTGTATATGTGATAATGCTCCTTCTTGCTGTATGTGCAGAAAAAGTCAAGTTGTACATCTGCAAAAGCCTGATGGATTTCACTAACCCCTACCTCATATGTTTTTCCTTTTCCTTCCACCTGCTCTCCCCTCACCATCTGCTTCCATCTCTCCAGCACTGTAATGATGATGTCCATAATTGCCAGTCGGATATGAACATCATGGGGGCGTGGAAGAGGGGCTACACGGGTAAAGACGTGGTGGTGACCATACTGGATGACGGCATCGAGAGGAACCATCCGGACCTCTTTCAGAACTACGTGAGTGTGTATGTATGCTGCGTGTAGGGCGGCTATGAGCGGCAGTGTGTGTGTGTGTGTGTGCACGTCGGGTGATTAGTCATCAGGGAAGTCAGTGTTAAGTTTTGAATGTGCATGAGGTCTGGGGAGGTATAAGACTTGGAGTGTGTATGCGGTGCCTATGAAAAGGTATGCAACTCCTTGGTAGTTTTTCCTTTTTATTGCTTTTTCTATATCAATTTGCGATGAATTTACTCAGGCTTTTTTGACTAACATTTAAAAAAAAAAAAAAAAAGCTCATGTTAAAATAAAAACAGATTTTGTCCAAATTATTGTCCATTAAAAATATAAAATGTAGAAGACGTGTTCGCATAATTATCCACCTCTTTGAAGTGACTCACTTAATTCTACACAGGTGCAGCCAGTTGGCACTACCAAGTCACAAAATCAGTGAAGTGGAGGTCATCTAAGTGTCTCAAATGTAGTATAATGACACCTGCATCTGGAAGATCCAGTCACTGGTGAATTAGTCCTCCTGGATTTAACTACACCGTAAAGACAAATGGACACTAAGCAACTTTCTAAAACGTTTATGGAGAAGCACAAGTCAGGAGTTGGATACAAGAAAGTCTCCAAAACACTGAATATTCCTGGGGTTTAGGTAAATCCATCAATAAGAAAATGAAGAAATGAGATGGATTGGATGGATTAACACACATGTTCTGATGAGACCAAAATTAAGCTTTTCGGTCATCAGACGAGACACTATGTTTGACAGACATCAGACACTGCACATTATGACAAACACAAAATCCCCACTGTGAAGCATGGTGGTGGCAGCATCAGAATTTGGGGATGTTCGCACCCACAGGCAAAACATATGACCAGCTGAACATTTTCTTATCAATAGACTCTACAATTTACGATGTTCCCTGAACGCCCCACATAGTGGGCTACGCTCACTCCTGTTGGTGGCCGCGGTGCTCAGACCGGCTTGCGACCAAAGATGACTTTAAAAAGAGTAAACTAGGGCGTTCTATTGTCAGATTTGTCCAAGATGAAACCGAGTCATTTCTTATGTCTTTTCTATGAGCGGAATAAACAGCGTCACTTTCAAGGCCACGCTCTCACGAGCAATTAACGTTGTATTAACCCCCCAGAGAGCAGAGGCTGAGCAAGATACTTATCTGTAGTTTACTGTAGTAGTTGCAAGCACCCAGTCCAGTGCAGGACTCTGCTGTGAAGGTGGAGATATGTGGCGGTGGTGTATTTGCGACAATAAAAAAAAAGAAAGAAATTTGAAGGAGCGGCAGCGAGGATTTAGGAATGACGGCCCGCCGCTCCTAAATGAATGTAGAGGAAACACTGGATTGTGTTAGAAGCTAATGTCCTTTTTTTTTAATCCACATAACTATTATTATAGGGATCAACTTGATTACAGTACTGGGTGTAGTTTGGATCAGATAGTCATGCGTCATGGATGACATTTTGGAGGGATGCTTCCTCCAGACTTGTGGGTGTGCAGGTATGCTGTGTGTACATGTTTATTTGTTTGTGGTTACATACTTTATGAGCATGCTAAAGTATGTCTACCTCAGACCAAGGCCAGATAGTTAGAATAACTTTTCAGCCTGAGGCAGCAGGTAAGGCCATCAATCAAGTGTGCAGATAAAATGATTCACACCCTGTTTGACAGGGCCTGCGCTGCTGTTATTAGCTACTCTTAATGCCTGGATTTGTTGATGCCGAGGGGCGAGTGGCGCGGCAGATTGGGTTAGCTCTGATTGCATTCGATTTGCAAAACTGTTGCAAGTGATGCTCATGTGAACTGTTTGACTGGGTTATAGAAGCTTTTTCGGTGTTCTACAAGTTAGTTGTATCACACATACACTGATAATGTGTGTTTTTTTTAATACATTTATCTGTATACTGTCTATATTCAAGTCATATACTCAGCAGTTGTTTTTATGTTTGGTATACATGTTTTGACCTCCTTGTCTCCTCCAGGACCCTCAAGCCAGCTATGATGTAAACAGCAATGATGTGGATCCCATGCCTCGATATGACGCAACCAACGAAAACAAGTAAGAAAACAATATCTATCCCACAAACAAGAGGGACAACATAGTTTTAGCCGTTAAAATAGGGTTCAGGTAAAAGTAAGCGTGTGGCTTCAGTGTTCTGTTGTTACATTTGCCAAACGCTTCTCGGCATCTCAGTGTTTGTCTGATTGATTTTACCAGAAGCTCTGTGCTTCAATATGTTTGTATTTGCGGAGTCCTGACTTTGTTGTGGGTGCGATGAGCTACATTAGTGAATGTGATTGTGACATTTGTGGGTGGGTTGTGGTTTTTCTGTTTGGGAGACCTCATGTGTGTTTGTGTGTATGTGTGTGAGAGGAATAAAAGAAACTCGCTTGTCCGTGAACTTGTCTTGTGCCAGTTTGGCTTTGGCTTCGTGAGTGATTTTTGCTTGTGTGTGTGTGTGTGTGTGTGTGTGTTTGGCTGCAGCAGCCCAAGTGTGGTGGCAGCGGCTCAGTCCCTGCTGGTAACGTATTGTCTTAAAGAGACATGAGGCCTACAGATGCAGCTTAATGAGCTGGTTTCCTTTTAGGGTTGAAACCACTGTTGTCTGTGATGTTATGTTTGTGGACAGAATTATGGTGTACTTTTGAACTTTTTCCTCTCCTGTCCTCTTTGCAATCTTTTAAAAACTAGAGATTATCATGGCGGTCACATCTTCAATGGAAGCTGAATGAATGTGAAAAGTTGACGTGAGGTTCCCGGCAAGTTAAAACTGGTCACCGTGCCTGAAGGGCAAGAAGCACATAGTCTGTTGGATTTGTGAGGAATAAGTGAACTTTAGCTACATCTGGCAAACTGCAGATTGTTGTCAGACTTTGTGTTGTATAGCAACGAGAATGATGTAATGCTTGTGGATTTAAATCTGTTGTCTGTGTGTACAAGCGGCGCTAACAGCTGCGCTTTGAAGGTAAGCGGGAGAGGAAAAGAGCAAATATGTTATCACTGCATCAATCTCCTATACAGTTCTCTAAAGTAACACATTTGGATGCACCGTCATCTTTTACAGTGAACTTCTACTGTGTGTGCTGACTTCTAAACGCTGTCCACAGATCATCGATTGTGACGAGACAAATCTGGGAAAATCCTGTTATCTCTGAGTCTGATGTCCTTTATTCCTGAAATTTCTGACAGTTCTGTGATTTTGTTTGTCATGTTAGATTGGTTTTAGTTTGGCTGTTTGCTGTTTAACCCTCTAAACCCCAAGTGGTTTCTGCGCCTCACATTTTTTTCTCACTGCGGGCTCGTTTTTTACTGCAATATAAAGTCCTGCACCGCTATAGAAAAAGCACAACCTTGGCTAGAGGGAACTTGTGTTTTTCGTGCAGCATGGTACAACATCCATCCATCCATTATCTATACACTGCTTAATCCTCACTAGGGTCACAAGGGGCTGGAGCCTATCCCAGCTGACTTAGGACACCCTGGACAGGTCACCAGTCTATCACAGGACTACACTTAGAGACAGACAACCAAGCACACTCACATTCACACCTACGGACAATTTAGAATCACCAATTAACCTCAACATTTTTGGACTATGGGAGGAAGCCGGAGAACCCGGAGAGAACCCACGCTGCATGGGGAGAACATGCAAACTCGCGAACCGGTGACCTTCTAGCTGTGAGGCAATGGTGCTAACCACTGCCTCACCTTGCAGCCCATGGTGTACAATATTAATACCAGAAATCCTAGAAAAAGATTTGATTAGTTATTTTACAAAAATTGCAAAAAACTACAATCAGTATGTTCATTTTTAAAGTGCCCTCCTGTGTTACCAGTATATTGACATATCTACATACGGTGGATATTTTACTACTTATATTATTATATTTATCATGTACCTGCACGGCCAGCAGCTCAGCCAAAAGGTCTTCGACGTTTTTTAACTACTGTGGGTCACATCTAATTCTTTTCCATTGCATTGGAGTCCAGAAATGTTTTGCTTTTTTTGGCGACCCTGGTTAATGCAAATGGTTTATTTTAGTTGAATTTTTTAAACAAAACTTTTTGATTGATTTTGACTAAATATCACAATTTTCTGATGGGTCGGCACGTCACAGATGACTAGTTGAAGGAAAGCCAGAAAGCTGGATATTTAACTTTTGTCTTGCTTTGATAAATGTGTGATTTTATCAATCTTTTTTAGAGACAACATGCTTTTCAAGCCTGCCAGCATATTTACAGATGCAGATGTGGATTTGTGTGACATTAGAAAAAACCCACAAATGTTCTTCATTGTCTTGCAAACACACGATGACCATCTCCTAACTGTCACAGTTACCGCTTTGTAACATTAAGTATTTTATTAGTATTTTTTAGGAATAGATCTGGGTCTATGCCGCTATAAAAATCCTCCAGAGCCTTGGTATGTTTAAACCTCAAAACCTCCATCAAAGTAAATACAAATGTGATTTTAAAAAAAATGTATTAAGCTGGATTCACAAAGAATGAACAAATATACTTTAGTTGCTCAAGCACAGTCAAAACACTCCAAAAATTAAAAAATAAAAGCAAACCACAGAGAGTTAAATGTGGGTCCAAGTGACTGTGTCCTTCTGAAACTTTAAAAAAAGTTGAAGAGTATCTGCATTTGAATTGTTCCCTATTATCCGCTGCATGGTTCTGGTTGAACAGAGAGATCCCTGAGAGACTGTGACACAGATGTGCAGAAAATGGAAAATACAGGCAAACACAAAGGCTGGAAAGACGGCCAGGCAGACGATTTTATGGATTGCTGGAGTGAAGTGAACTGAGTGGAGACTGTTGAAGCATTTTGAACGAGCGAGCCAGCAGTTTGGCTCATTAACTGTGATAAAGGGGCCCATCACTGATTTGCCGCCATTTAATATGTTATCTTTAACCCTCGCAGTTTCATCTGCGTCAACTTCTCTATAAACTTGTGAGGTCTTTGCAAATCTACAGAGGACTACAGGAAGGTCTCCACGTCTGTGCAAATGATGTTTATGCCTCTTATCTCTAGACTTGATGTGAATGTAAAATCGACTTAAAGACATGCAGACAGTACAGGTTTGTGTTTTTAATTTAATTTAATAGTAGAAAGCACCGATGTTGGAGTAAGCACCTCAACAAAGTGAGGACAGTGATGCCTGAATATTTTTTCTGGCCTGTAATCACGTTAACTTGAGATCATCAGGTTACTGTGAAACGGATTTTCCTAAGTCTCGAGTGCTTCCCTGGACTCTGAAACTTCCCCGTCTCTTTCCCGGGAGGGGGGTGGAGGAGGTTTCGATAGCTAGATGCTGGGTTTCCATGGCAGCGGTCATAGCTGTTTCCGGGGGGGTGTTGTGATGCAGATGTTCTCTGCGTGAGGTGCGTGTGTGTGTGAGTGTGCTTGTGCCGATCCAGAGAGTGGTGTTTTTGAGCAGGCGGCGGACGCAAACACACGATGTTTGTTTACGCTGGTCGCTGACCCGGGCCGATTGTCACCACTGCAGTTACTGGTGGAATGTTACCCTGGTGTGTGTGTGTGTGTGTGCGTATTTTTAATTGTTGTAGAAGTGTTAGTAGTGTGGTTTTGTCACTGTTCAACACTGCTTCAGCTGTCAGTGTTGGGGAGCACATTGCTTGCATGCTGCCCTCAGGAGTTATGAAAAAAAAAAAAGGACCAAACTGCATCCCTACATGTGTGTGTTTGTACATTTGGAGAATATTGGCACTGATGACCACCAAACATCCTGACAGTGTTAGAAATGTTAAACTACTTTCTCTTTCATTCTCTGTCAAGGCTATTAGGAAGAATCAAGAATTGTAGAAAAAATATTTATGGCGTTTGCTTCATTTGTAACACTTATGAGACTTTAAGCGTTTTGTTTATGATTACTTTAAGGAGAACGTACATGTTTGTCAGTGAAAACGTGTGTTTACGTGCGAGTGTCCGTTCATTCCACTTGAAAATCTGCGTGTTTGTGGAGTAGTTTGTGTGAACTCTCTTAGTTGTGTATACATTTCCTTAGATTAACCTTGCCTGTGACGTTCTTCAGTTCGGATACGTGGTGTGTATGTGTTTAGATTTATATAATAAAGTGCTCATTCCCGCTCTTTCCTCAGACATGGAACACGATGTGCGGGTGAAGTCGCTGCAGCTGCAAACAACTCCCACTGCATTGTGGGAATTGCCTACAATGCCAGAATAGGAGGTATTTATCAATCTTTTTTTTATTTTTTTTATCATGTTTCTGTTTATTCAGCAGAGGCTTGTGTTATAATTATTTGTATGTTAGTGTAATTAAGGCTTGTTACCCACTAATGCATGTGAAAGCCTACTGACAGAGTCTGAAAGGATGCTACAAAGGCTACAACCTGCCATCACTGAACATTTGTCTGTTCTGGTGTTAATGCTTTGCTGATTGTCATTGTGCAGAATTAACCAGCCAGCTAACTAAAATGAACTGTGTTAAGCTTTGCCCATGTGTTTACTGATCGATCATGTCTAGACCACATATCCACGTGTACATTCTTAGCATCCACAGAGCTAAAATGTGTTAGAAGCTTTAGTGATTCAACTGTAGACCAGATGATCTGATTAGATTTTCCAGGATTTTGTTGCACAAATGTACACATTAACCCACTGATCCTCAAACAGTTTCTGGTCACGTTTGTGCTCAATGTGGATTTATTGTTTGCCACAGCAGAAAATCCTGCCCCCCTAAAGGAAAAAACACAACCATGGCTGCAGTAAAGAGAACTATTAGCTATATAATATCATGAATCATTTAAAAAAAAAAAACTACACAGGTCTTACAAATACTAAAAAAAAAAAAGAAGATGCTTCTACGTACTATAGATATTTTTAATTCAATATTGATTAAGTATTCTATTCCTATCTGTTCTATTTACACACTGCCTGAAGTTCACCTGAAAAGTCCCTGAATTTTTGTAGTGCAACTGTTTCTTTCTTCCTTTATTTTGTTTTTTACAAAATCTTGTTGGCCATTTCTTTTTTAATTATTTCTGATGAATAGTGTAATTTGGGTGATTTTTAAGACAGCATACCTTTCAGACTGTCCAGTAGGTTTTGTGGTTCAGAGAGTAAAATAGAAATAACACATTTTCTCTGTTTTCTTAGCTGATTGAATTAATATTGATGTATTATGTGTGACTGACATGGAAACGCTTAATGGCTGATCTGCTGGTTCACCGGCCTGTTTTTAATTTATTACACTAATTATGACAGGAGGAGTTCCACGGGCTGAATCTGTGGGAATACCTTGGAGACAGATTAAAGCTTAGTTTTCTTTGCATACATTATTTCTGTGCTTGTTTATTAATCAGGTGTGCGAATGCTGGATGGAGATGTAACAGACATGGTGGAGGCCCGGTCTCTGAGCCTCCACCCGCAGCACATTGACATCTACAGTGCCAGCTGGGGACCTGATGATGATGGAAAGACTGTGGATGGACCAGCATCTCTGGCCAGGCAGGCCTTTGAGAACGGCATCCGCACGGTGGGCGCACGTACACATGCATACACATTTACATACAGAAACGTGTAAAAAAACAAACATGTGCTTTATTCCTCAGCCAAGACTTTGACATTAGTATTCACGTGGCAAGAAAAGATAGAAACACAAACGGCCACTCCACGCAGATGTGTGTTTCACACTAATATACTCATATCCCAAACTCCTCTGCGACGGTCTGTACCTGTGAAGCTCCTGCGGACATTAGAGAGCAGCCCCGGTCTATTAGCATACATTCATTTACATATTCATAGATTATTTTGCATAACGACAAGCTGCTGCTGTGCTGTTGGCTGAGTGGAGTGGAAAAGCTATAACGGAGGTTAAGAGGGGTGAAGCCATTTACTGGTTACATCTCACAAGGATACGTCCACACGTTCACAAAGTTTGTCACAGCTGGCTGTGTGTCATTTAGTTAAGCACCTTCGAGGAGGTGACGGGAGTTGAGGAGAGTCAGTGGTGGCGGTCAGGGACCTCTGAAGTTTCACACTGAAAACTGGTAGACTGACAACAAAAGGTGTGTTAGGAAAAGGAGAAAAGAAAGAGAACGGGGGGGGGGAAAAGGGACAGACAGGTAGGGAGTGTGAAGAGAAGAGAGTCCCTGTTGCTCCTGACAGGTTGGCCTTTTAAGACGACAGAGGTGAGGCTGATACCTGTCCAGCTGGTAGGAGCTGGACAGGGAGATGTGCTTGCATGGCCACCTGCTGCTGTGTGCGTGAAGCTGAGTGAAGGTGGCATGTTTGCGAGTGTAACGTGTAGCTGTGTGACACCCTGAGAAGACAGTTTATCACAGAGAGCTGAGGTGTTAGAGACTGACAGCGGTGCAGAGAGTCAGCTGTATGTTTGGCTTTAACAGGGCTTATCTGCGACAGTGACATGGTCTTCTTCTGTCTGTCTGTCCTCCTGTCTGCCTATCAGTCGATCACAAGTGCACAGCATATTCCTTTATTCCCATTTGATCTCCTGTCGATGACCGCCGATGATCAGTTTGGCGTTGCGTCTCACCTCTCCCTCACCTCCCTCTCTTGCTAACTGCTCTTCAAACTGCTCTCCATCACTCTCATCTGTCAGCGTTTGCTCCTGTCTGATCCCCCCTCTCACTTGGAGGGGCTTCACTCGCTTATCGCTGCCTGACAGAAGCCCCCTTTTGAAGAACCCCATTCTACCTTTTTATTCCCTCATATGTGTGTGTGTGTGTGTGTGTGTGTGTGCGTGTGTGTTGTTTGAGTGTGTGTCCTGACAAACACTGTGGATCTCAATGTCAGTCAGTTTGTCAGGTATTTTTTCGCTGACTCCTGACTGAACTTTGCCTTCATAACTCAGTCAGTCGTCAGCGACACTGCGACAGCCTCAGTGCGTCACCGGCAGGTCCAGGGTTTAGATCATATTTAAGTCGGCCAAATCTGGAAGCGGAATTTTTAACTGAAGTAGCCACCAATGAAAGGCAACTGGCACTGAATGCTTTACTAGTGAATGAATTGTTGCATTTATTCACAACTTGAGTCAATGTGGAGCTCATTCCTAAATAGCTCCAGCCTCTCAATTACCAAGATCATCAGAGTACATCTGGGACGAGTTTATCATGTAGCAAAAAGTTAGATTTGAATATTAAACCGTTGCCTGGCTACACATGTGCCTCAGCTCTAGCGTGTGTGCAGTGTAGAGCTGAACGATTCAGCGAAAATATCTAACTGCCAATTTTCAGACAGATGTAGTGATTAGATTTGTAATGTCATTTTTTTTAAAGCCAAGTTCACTGTGTAACAGATTTAAAACCTGATTGAGCATTACCACATAAGACGCCATCAAAAGTGTGATTGTAGCACAAGGAGGACGGAGATGAGGTGTGTCAGAAGAGTTCCAGGACTGGTGTCACAAAAGATATATTTCAAGTTTTCCCCTTTGAAGTAATCCCCCTGGAGTCTAACGCACCTTCCCAGCCTTCTCTGCCACACCGCCATGCACTCCTGGAAGGATTCTTCCGGGATTCTCTGCAGCTCAGTTGTCACAGCCATCTTGATTTTGTCCACGTCTTCTTCCCCTTGATGACCCCCTTGAGCTTAGGGAAGAGGAACAAATCCCACAGAGCCAGGTGGGGTGAGTAGGGAGGTTGCTCCAGCACAGCAATGTTCTTCTCAGCCAGGAACTGTGGGATGCTCAGGGCGTTGTGAGCAGGCGAAACAGCCACGACTCGTCCTGCCACAACTCTCGCCTCTTGAACGAAGCAAACGCCGCAGGATCTCTTTGTAGATGTGCTTGTCTGAAGGGGAAAACTTGTAGTTTGTAGTTTGGATTTGAAATGTATCTTTAGTGACACCAGTCCTGGAACTTTTCTGACACACCTCGTCCATTTGTAAAACTATTGACATGAAGTGTTGCTATGAAACACTAAGACTGTGCTTGTGTCAGTGGAACTACAGCATGCAGCCTGAACCACGTGCAAAAGAAACAAACTCCTTGTTCTTAATATTTAATAGTCACACCTTGTACATCCTAAATTGCAGTCTTTGTGATTCACTAATTGCATTGTTTCAAATTGCATTTTGGTTTAAAATCGATGAACTATTCAGCCAAAACATGCACCTTAAATAGCTGTGAACTCTTTCTTGATGATAACAAACCACATCACACTGCTGTGCTTCCTGTCACAGATTTGCACAAGTATGTTCTAATGCTGGCTGCTTGTGTTCTTTTGATGCTTTTCTGTTGTTCTTCAAATACACATGATACCGTTGCTTGCATAAGCTTTTCAATGTGAAGTCACAAACATAAAAAGTGCTCAGCACGACTGCAGAAAAGGCAATTAAACAAACTAGAACCTGGGAAACACAGAGTACCTGCCTCGAGAAGAAAACAGCGGAGGCAGACAGAAAACATCACGACACGAAGCAAACAAATAAATTGGAGTTAAAGATTAGAAAATGGCTTCAAAGTGAAATAAAGTTTAAAGAGAGATAGAGAGTGTTTAAAAATGATGGAGTTCCTGTAGGTGATGTTTATCTGCATGCTGCCTTTCAAGCACACGCGGCAATATATATATTTTTTTTACAACAAATAAAATATATTCCGTTAAAGTAATGGAAAAGATAAAGCTGAAGTCAGACAGCAGACATGATGCAATGAAAACATGGATCTTTTTAAGTAATGTCTTGTAGCTGGCATATTACTAATGAAAATGACAGCATTCATTTGGTTCTAGCAACAGTCTGATGTCAGGCAGTAAACGAACTCCTCTGCTGCCCTGACGTGACAAGAGGCAGAAATTCACTTCTCCCAGCCTAAAAACAACTCAGCATGGCACTCAGCGATGCCAGCTTTTTAGGGAAAGAAAACATCCAATAGATTTTGGCCAATTAAAACATTATGATTACTGAACTTGGATCAAGTCGCATCAGATCAGTTACCAGACACTCGCGGCCTCCTGATCTTTTCCTGCACTTTTTCCTCTTGCTGGTAAAGATCTGTCTTTCCTCATGTGGTTATTTCTGCACAGAGAGCCCAGAATCACTTTTATTCTGATAGGCAACAACAATGAATTCAAAACAAAGTCTGTTGAGCAGTAATTACCTCTAAGATAAACCTGAAGCCTCCTGTTAATGTAACATCTGTGCGTGTTTTTCCCCACAGGGGAGGAAGGGCCGCGGCTCCATCTTTGTCTGGGCTTCAGGTAACGGCGGGCGCAGCAGAGACCACTGCTCCTGTGACGGCTACACCAACTCCATCTACACCATCTCCATCTCCAGCACGGCCGAGAGCGGACGCAAGCCCTGGTACCTGGAGGAATGCTCGTCCACGCTCACCACCACCTACAGCAGCGGCGAGAACTACGACCGAAAGATTGTAAGCATTGAAGTGTGTGTGTGTGTGCATTGGGGATTTCCAGAACCACTGTTTAGCTCAGGGCTGCACGGTGGCTCGGTGGTTAGCACCGTTGCCTCGCAGCAAGAAGGTCGCTGGGATCTTTCTACGTGGAGTTTGCATGTTCCCCCAGTGCAGCGTGGGTTCTCTCTGGGTTCTCCGGCTTCCTCCCACACAGTCCAAAAACGTGTTGAGGTTAATTGGTGATTCCAAATTGTCCTTCACCCTAAGTCAGCTGGGATCGGCTCCAGCCCCCCGCGACCCTAGTGAGGATTAAGCGGTGTATAGATAATGGATGGATGGATGGACATTAAAGCGTATTAGTCCTTGAAAGGAGTACTAGTGGCTTATGCCTTCCTCACTGATTTCTCACTGCAAATACAACTTGGGCAAAGATTTTGGAGTTTTCCCAGCTTTGAATGCGAGCCAAAGAGCCATGCAGGTGTTATGTCTTCCTGTAAGTTTGCACATGCAGCATATAATTTCAGTTAGAAGTGCAGCATGACAGAACTCGTGTGCGTTCTTGCGGCGGGCTCGGCGGCGTGACCTCGTTTGACTCAAATCGACCACATCGCTCCCATGACCCACTGGGATGGACGGTGACAGTTGGCCGCTTTGAGCTAACTTGTCTGGCAGTGTCTCGCTACATTCCTCATACTGACGCTACAGATGGACACACACACTCAAACACACACACACTCTTTAAAGTCTCCTTCTCCGTCTTTGTGCACTTAGCAGTAGAGCCTCATATATCTCCATGTCAGCCTATCTACTCGAACACATACTGTCCTGTCTACTCTAATGCTGTTGGACCACTTTCGCTTCTTACTAAACCATTTCAGACTCTGTGTGTGTGTGTGTGTCTTTAGATAATCCCTCAAACTTTTTGGTCCAGGAAAGGTCCTTTGATGAGGGCTCAGGCTGGAAGTTAGCCAAGCTTTTCTTGGCTGACGGACTGTCAAGCTGTCTGACTAGTTGGCTGATTAAAGTCCATACAATCAAAGCGAACATACAGCTCTTTAATAACACGTTTTACCACCTCTCGTCGCTTATTACACTGCGTCCTTTGTTTCTCCTTGAGCACCGAATTGATTCCTTCGGGGAAGCTGGTGATTTGTGTACTTGTGCGTGAGCGTCTGTGTGTGTTATCTCTAGCGAGGCAGCGTATCAAAGCTGGAATGTGAGTTTTAGGAGTTTCAGGTGTGTCTAAATCCTTCTGATCCTCATGACTTAAATCTCTGTCTGTCTGTCTCTTTCTCCCTCTCGTCCTGCCGTCGCTGTCACTATCGGCTTCCCTCCTTCCTCCTCAGTAACGGCGCTCCTCTTCGTTTCCGTCGTGTGTTCGCTCATTGCTTTCTTATCTTCTCCCCTTTCGTCTTTGATGTTGACTCCTCCTCCTCCTCCTCTCCTGTCTTGTTGCTGCCTCTTTTCTCTTTCGCCATTCCCGTGTTTCCTCTGCATCACTCTTTCCTCCCCCCTCTGACTCTCTCTCCTTCTCTTCTACCTACAGATCACGACAGACCTGAGACATCGATGTACAGACAGTCACACAGGGACATCGGCCTCGGCTCCCATGGCTGCTGCCATTATTGCTCTGGCCCTGGAGGCAAAGTAAGATCCACTTAACCTCTTCCCTTCGCTTCATCCCTTTGCCCCTTGCTTACCCTCTAATGCCCTCTTGACCTCTGAACTCGTCTATTACGGGAACACAGGAGGCATTTTTTCGTAGATGCATCATTGCCGAGTGAGCGGTAGAGATGCATTTAACTACTTGGGAAAGCAATCTTTGTTTTTCTCAGTCAGTCAGCTGTGCAGAGACACACAGGAGACAAGAAAACTATACATGGTCATTGCTGCATTCACAGATCAGCTTCTTGTTTTCTGCGTAATGGTTAAAAGCCATCATTTCAGTATAGGTGCAATTAACCTGCACCTATCCAGTGATGTATTCACATTTACTGCTTCTGCATTTGCAGCTCAACCCAGCTGGTAGAGACACCTTGTGTTAAAGGTTTGCATAAATAGGGAACTGTTCTTCCAAAGCACGTTTGCTCATCACAAATATTATGCAGCTTTATGCGGGTGCAGGTGGTAGAAAACTCTATGAAAGCAGTAATCAAAGTTTAATTGATAGACCCGGACCCAACATCAGCAGTGGACGGTGTGTCGATGACAAACCAGCATTTGGACTTTCTAGGCTGAGAAATGTGCTGAGACCCTCCAATCCATATGGATACTCGCTACCTGTGCGTTTCAGCTACGTCTCTGGATTGTGCATTTTCATCATCATCCTCCTTCAGTGGTGAACTGTACTTGACCTTTAACAGGATTACGCTCTCCATTGTGAAGTGGCCACCATATATAGCTGCAGTGTGTACATACTGTAACCTGTCTTTGTCTGGGCTTTTGCCAGACAATCCCTTATGGTACATTAAGAACACACCGGTGCAGATGTCATAACCGCTTTGCACTGGGATCCTGAAGCAAATGTGAAACACCTTTTGTGTTTCTCTCTCTCTTTTTTTTTTTTTACAGCAGATGTTTGAACTCTGAGCTGTTCTGCTTTGTGGCAGCTCAGCCTTCTGCCTTTTTATGGCTGTTTAAGTTCAGATGATCACATGTGTTTATGTAGCTGTGCGTGCTGAGAAAAGGATATTTTCTTCTTTGGTACACAGTGTTCCATCTGAGCTGTCAATAAAACTGAAGGCTGTATATAATGCAGTGAGTAATACCATTGTATGAATGCATAATAGCTGCGTTCTTACAGATAAACTTTTCCATTTAGGAATACGGTGTTCTTTTTAGAAACGCACAAATTGTAATATATTGCAGTTGTCTTTATATCCTTTTCATTGGCAGAAAAATGTGTCACGTGTACACTTCTGCTACTTTGGAACTTAAAAAACATTTTAGATATTGGTTTCAAGATGTCTTAGTGGCAGAATAGGTGCACTTTACTCAATTTTAAGCTCTCTTCTACAAGCATAAGGACGTTTCTGGGCCTTGGATTTTCATGTGTTACGTTTCTGCTACACGGAACTGGTGGCCATGATGAAAGCAAGGTGAGAGAAGTAAGACAGACAGATATTAAAAGCAGTTTTCCCCCCCCAATTGTTGTCACTGTGCTGTTTTGCCCTCTCAAAGCCCTGGTTGCGTTTTGTATGAGGCACAGCAGATGCTGGCCTGCTCGTCGTTGAAACCTGTTGAGTGGCTTAATTTGTGATAAATTCATGAATTGGAAACAGTGTAGTGCAGGTGCAGGGACTCTGAATTAGGCCCATCATCACATGTTGAGCAGCTCAGTTAGCCGAGGTCACTTCGTTTAACCTGGATAATCCAATCCAAATCCTCCCTGTAGAAAATATTCTCGGTTTCCAGGCAGTGCTGGGCACATAAGCCTGTTTCCTCAACAAGATTATCACACACTCTTTCTTGCCTGCCTGCTTTCTTCTCTTCTGCTGGCTCTCACTTCCTCCTTGCTGTGCCTCCACCACTGTCACGATGGGCTTTTCTTTCTTTTTTTTTCCTTTACTCCTCCAAGGCAAACACTCTTCTTTCTTTTCTTTCTTTTTTCTGTCCATTCATTCAGTTTCTTGCATGCATGCACATGCAGTAGGAAAGAGTACAGGATGAAAGAGGGAAACAGTTTAGACAAACTCTGCAGAACCGATCGTATCTGCTCTTATCTGGTGAATGAGGTCGAGCAAACTTTCTGCGATAAACACGTCAGGATGCCATTACACTAGACCTCACTAAACTCAGGCATTTTCTCTTGGTCTGAGAGGACATTGGAAAATGGTACTTTTAGAAAACTGTCCCATTCTCTGTTCTCTGTAGATGTGACCACGTAGAAGATGTTTTAGCGAGCGCATGATTTAGCACGGCGAGCAGCAGCTTTTTACAGCTTCAGAAACTTTTACTTCTTTACCGTTTCCTTATGTCCTTGGAAATGAAGAAATGGAAAAGTGAGTGAACATGGAGACAGAAGACTTCAGTGAGGAATTTAGGAGGGATAAACAAGAAATGAGCATGAACAACCTGCCATATGAACCTCATCTACTGGGAGGTTTTAAGAAACCAAAACAGGGACAGATGGGCGAAAATTAAACTCTCTTTCTCCGTTTGTCTGCCTCAAAATGCGAGCGAGAGAGGCAGATTTTAGAGTGAAAGATAATATTTATAAATTAAAGTTTCATGGGTAATCTTCCATCGCTGGGCTGAACTAAGGTGAAATGTCGACGGAATGTTAAAACGTTTGACTTTTCGCCTCCTTCTCCTCACTCGTTGCTTTCTCTCTTCAGATTACCCCTGTGTTTTCATCCATAATTACACTTGAGAGAAGCACCAAGAAACCTATATTAGACTTCTGATTTGCTGCTGGTTTCCCCCAGTATGTGAGCTACTCCATTAATTAGTATTGGCTTGTTTATGGGAAGGCGGTCATGGCCTATATAACGATGCCAAAGTCACTTTTAATTAATGACCATAAAACATTTATGGAACCGTAATTACACAGTGGCAGCTAAGCCTATTAATATTGATCTTACCGTTAATTATTCTGACTTTTCGTAGGACTTATCTGCGCTGCCATCCTTTAATTATTCTTTACTCTATTTTCAGCCGTTTGGTCTGTGTGCTACAATAGGGTTTGATAAGTGTGGCCCAACTAAGAGCATTAGTGAGTTTTGGACATGTGTAACAGCCTGTTAATGTCAGTTGATGCCATGTGTCTGGTTCACCTCAGTCTTTGTTCCTTATAAAAATACCCTTCTTTGTTCAGTCGTAATCAACACCCCATACATCAGTTTCTCGCAAAAAACGATGTCGAAAATTGCAAAAAAAAAGGTGAAAACTTATTGCAAACTGTGTAGTTTTTAGATGGCGAGGGAGTGACATGAAGGGAGGGAACAGAGCATCTGGCCAGCATATGAGATGGAAGGGAATCCCAGGAAACTTGGTGACCCACTTCTTCCTGGTTTTTCCTTTAATGTAGCGTTTGGACATCAAAGCAGTCGAGACACATGGCTGCCATCTCGTAATGGATCTCACGTGAGATCTGAGCAACTGGGGACGGACGAACAAGCGTCTACGCTCTCCATCTTGGTCCTCTGTAATTTTCTCTCTCAGTAATCTTCCACCTACTTTGTGTTGCCATGTTTTCTTTACCTTGTTTTACATTTCATCCTCTTTCGCCCCGCCTTGTGCTTTGTTTTTAATCTCCTTCGGCTTTAACGCCAAACTTTTTTTTAATGTCCCTCTTTCATCCAGCTATCCGCCCCCGTGCCGTTGTCTGAATTCACTCCCGTAACGAAGATCTCTCTGTTTCTTAATGTCCGCTCTGCCCCTTGTAGACATTTGGTTTATGTCTCCATGTTCTGCTCATCCTTTCACAACACAATAAATTATTCAATAACTTTCCCTTGCTCTGCATCATCATTCCTGCATAACCTTCTATTTATGTAAGTGCATGTGTGCAGATTTACATATCTGTTATTCAAAATATATGCATATATCTGTTTCATTACAGAATGAAGGTCTTCATGTCACTTATTTCTTTAGTTCTTGCACAGTTATGGGCTCCTACGCATTTTCTTTGTTACATTATGATGAATAAATTAATATATTTCTGTGTTTGTTCGTGTTTTCTTACCTCCAGTCCTATTCTGACCTGGAGGGATGTTCAGCACATCATTGTAAAGACCTCAAGAGCCGGACATCTCAGTGCTCCTGACTGGAAGACTAATGCTGCTGGTTACAACGGTACACACACACACACACACACACACACACACACACACACACGTTGCTACAAATGCTGCTGTAGATATGAACCCTCAAAAAACCATAACAGAAAAACTCACATTTCATTTCCTTCTTAGTAAAAATATAAAATTAAACTTCACTGTCACTTCAGATCACCTCCAGCAGTTGTTTTTCTCACCCACGGATCTGTTTGGTGCATCACATCTTATCAGCGATACCACACAATACAACTAATCAGTTAATTAAGTCAACTAATCTGCACGAAGAACACTGTAGAGATTTACTTGCCCTGTTTGCGGACACTGATATTCAGTAAAAAAAAGTCTTTGAAATAATGTTTTGATATTCGATTGAACTTTATTTGAATTTCTCTTTTACAAAGTTGACTAATATCCTAATTAGATGTGTGACTTTTGTTTGAGATGTCTTTGGCTTTTGATTTGCTGTCTTAAATTGGGACGCCTGTTTTTCATTCCATCCCAAAAAATAATAATCATGCAAACAAACAAACAAACAAAACGATACAAGTTAGAGCTAATCAGGCTTCATAAAACGCTTTCTAGAATTTCTTAGTTTTTCAGCTGTCTCTGTAACTGATGGAGATGATAGTAATTGTCATGAGCAAATAAAAAAATGCAAAAATGTTTGTGAACTACTTCAAAATCGGTTTGAACTCAGAAACATGTAGATGATAAACTTTTTTTTTTTAGCAACACATCAATTAAGCAACAGTTGCATTTAGCGTGCTCTGTGGAATTTAGTCTGTTTGAAAGAACACAAAACAGGGCGGCTACACAGACATCAACGTTTAGTATTTTCACTAGTTAATTAGTTTTCTCCAGTCAGCGGAGGGGTGATGAACAGTTTCCAAAAATGTTTCGTTCTTAACTACTGTGCCGCCAGCTGCCATCTGTCAGGGTCCGTGTGGTGGGTGCTATTTTGTAACTTGGAGTGCGTGTTTAACGCGTACCTGCGTGTGCATGTGTTGCTCGTGCGTGTGCTGCGCGTGTTGCTTTGTGTGTGTGCGAGTGTCTGTGTGTGCTGGAGAGAAACCAAGAGAGTGAGAACTAAGGGTCAGCCAGGCTGCAGGCCCAGTGTGCCTGGAGATTTTCCAAGTGACAGAACAGGGGAGGGGGGTGAGGAAGTATGAAAGGAATTCATATTTGATTAGCTGAACCCATAAGTTGAGTGCTTTGCAAACTTTATTTTTCCTTTTGAAACAATTACCTAACTCAGTATTTTTATAGTATACTTAAGAGACAAAATATCTGTTAAAACAACAGTGTGTTCTGAAGTTTTGCTTTTGTTGAAATAATCTGACTCTGTAATAACCTACATAACAATTCTAGGAATCTGACAACGGTGTTATTGGATTCCTTTAACGGCTTCAAACTTCACCAAGTCACCTAATCTGACTTTCTTATTCTCAGGAGTTTGGAGTTAGTTCGTTTAGGAGTCTGAGCTGTAATTGGGCGGTTTTTGACAAAGCATTAGTATGCGAAGCTGTAGATTCAGCAGAGGAGATCTGATCAGCTGTGACTTTTCACCGTTTCCTGCAGTCAGCCACCTGTACGGCTTCGGCCTGATGGACGCCGAGGCGATGGTGAAGGAGGCGGAGCGATGGAAGCAAGTCCCTGCTCAGCACGTCTGCGTGGAGAGCGCTGACCGACAAATCAGGTAGAACTGATGCACCAGCACAAACGCTATTTAGACCCTAAATCCTTCTTCCTCAAGCCTGATAGAGAGCATCACTGTACGCTACATGACCAAAAGTATGTGGACATTCTGACATTACACCTGGATCCGTTTGCTTAGCATCTCAAAACTTTGTGCATCAAATCTGCTGCTATGCCAGCCTCCACACTGAAAGGAAGACTTTGCAGCAGCTTTTGGAATCTGGCTGCTGTGAGTTTCGATCCCATCAGCCACATTAATGAAGTCGATCTGTCTTGTAGTTGGTATTCCGGTTTGTCCCACAGAACTGAGGTCAGTCAAGGCTCTGAGCAGGCATGTCAAGCTTCTCCAAATCATTGCATGGTCCTGACAAAGAAATGACCTTGTGTCCGAACTGCTGCTGCAAAGCCAGAAGGACTTTGTTGTCTCAACCTATCACTGTATGCTTCAAATTAAAAGCATTCAGGCTGAGATGTGACTGTGAAGGTCCACTGCTGTGGTCATTTCACTGTAGTAGACTTACTTTGTTTGACATAAAGAAATCCAATCCTGTCCAGTGTCCAGATATGCAATAAATTAGTTTGACAAAATATGGTTGCATTATGAATACGGGAATAGGTTTGTGTGCCTCTCTTAGAACCCAAAGCCCCTCCGTCTGTTCCACTCTCTCTTTTGTTGTACTGTCTTTCTTTTCTTTCTTATTTTTTTCGGTCTCTGGTGTTTTGCACTGGCATGTGTTTGAGAGTGCGGTTGTGCAAGCTGTACCTTGATAGGGGCCAAGCATTAGTTCTGGCAGGGTGGTTCTCACATAAGACCTTTACTATGCGCGCACACACACACACACACACACACACACACACTTAGTTACATAGAGAGAGCCAGGGCTTCACAGCTTGTTATTCTTGATGCAGCTGGAAGCCTGAGCACTGTTCTGTGTTAGGCTGGCTGGCTGAACTTGGGCCCTGAACTGGTTTGCTTTCAGTCGAAGGCTCAGTGGCCAGCATTATCAGTGTCATTCTGTCTGTTCTGCTCTTGTGCACAAGTCAGCCCATACGAGACTTATGTAAAGTCTAGCTCGTGTCGGAGGCGGTCGTGCTTTACGCCTCCAAACTTGTGTAACGTCTGTTGGCTAATGGAGAAATAACCGCTGTTGTTGTTACGAGAAAAAAAAAAAAAAAACACAACACAGCCCCGTCATTTTAGCCTCCTTTCCCCCCCATGTGCTGTGTGTTTATGACCAGCCTTAGAGATATGTAAATTGCATTATAGCGTTGTTCTTCAAGAGAGTTCTACTTTCATCCAGCCAAATGAAAGTAGGCAATCGACAGGAAACAAAAGGCTTTGTTTCATTTCGCTTTTGGGATGAAGGCGAAACAGTCATGAAAGTTTTATGTGCAACACGGCTCAAAACTGAATTTTCTTTTTTTTTTTAAGCATTCTTTTCCAAACACTTAGCAGAGAGTTAATTTGTGTGTAATGTCATGTTTGTTGCTCGTGATTGTGAGACGAGGGGGGGGAACAAACCAAGCAAAGCAGAACGACTGTGTTTTTGGAGGCATCTTTCACTTTGCAGGGCGTGTGCACCGTATGCATGCGTGTTCTGTGCTTCCAGCGTAACTTTGCTACATAAGCGTTGTCGTCACCTCGCTGCTGTGTTCCCACACACCCTCTGGCTGGCCCCTCTGACTGCGTTTGGTAATGTCTGTCTGCAGTCGATCTCCCCACTCCACTTGGAGTGTGCACCAGGAAAACTGCATGATCTGTGTGCAATCAGGCTGGTGGTAATCAGCTGTGCATCTGTTCTTCTTGGTCCCAGGCGTATGCTTCAGTTATCTGTGCTGTGTCACAGAGAAGCCAGAGCTGTTAAATCAGCTCTGGACTCCCCAGACATTACCGCTGACCGCTTTCCAAACAGTCGTCGAAAGAGACGATTGGTATTTTTTCCGTCGAGTCTGCTCGAGCTCGTTTGTGTTTTTTCTGTTTTCTGTAGTTTCGATGTAAATTATTTATAGTAGCTCAGTTCCTCACTTGGCCGGTCAGCCTTCTAGTATAGGAAATGATCAGAGATGGAGGACAAATAAAAAAATAAAATAAAAAAAATAGATTGTTTTCCTTTCTGTATTCTGGAAGGACAACTCATAATGTGCTGCTTGAATAACAAAACGCTATTGTCCCTTTCATACCAATTCACTGATCTAATTGATATGAGCTGGATTCATTTAATGCACCAATGTCGCTAATTAATTCAACATTCCTCAGTGGAATTCATGAGTTTCATCTTGATGGCTAATTTTGGCCTTTCATAAGAGTAATTAATACTTTTAGCAGTAATTAATAACCAGTAGATCAGCATTACACGGTCTGAATGGCAAAACAGAACATTTTTTTGTAATCAAACAATCTGCCGTGTTGCTCTTTGTCTCAATTAATTCTTCAGCCAAGTGTGAGGACTATTTTCTTCCATCATCTTTCACACGAGCGACCACAATCTATAGCAGCTGATAATTGCTTCCCTGTAATTTTCCTCTCAAAGATAAACATCTGCGCTGTATCACGTAACTTAAAAAATGTCACTGACAACAAGGAATCTAATAAAAATGGTTTCCAATACAAGATCAAACAGCACAAGTTACTGGCAGTAATTTTCTTTCGAACCCTCAACCCTGCAAAATAAAATATCATAGTATTTTTTTTATATGGTATTTTTTTTGCCAGCAAGTGTAATTCACCAGCTCTGTTTTAGTTTCCAGTGAGTAAACCCTGCATGTAATCCAGTTACTACAGTGAGTTAATGTGTTCACTTGGCTCAGCTGCTCCGTACGCGACTGCTGTGCTGCAGCAATGAATGACTCTTTTTCTCCAACGTCTTTTTGCTGGCAAGATGGTATTCATTGTCCCCTCTTCTGGACCTGTCCTTGTTTTTGGTGCCGTATTGCTATTATATTAGATCATACTGCAGATGTTATTCTAGGGGCCATTAGATGTTTTTGTTGGCAGTCCGGTCATCTTTCTGCCGCTGAGATGTGCATAGCAGACAGAACAAATTATGTTCTTTGTCTTTCTTATCATGCTCAGGTTCTTAGTTTCTTTGGCAAGTCGAGGTGCAATATTTTAGTGGAAGAGAAGCACACGTGGTTGCTTTTAGGCGTATTGGAAACTGATGCTTTTGTCAGTCAATAACAGCCTTTCTGGCGAGAGTTGACAGAGCTGGACGTCTCTGTGTCGACGGGCTCCAGACTCAAAGAGCAGAGAGGCTACAGGTGTATATTCATACAGAGTGACTTTCAGCACATCGATCATGTGTTGTGAAGATCGTGGCCAGTTTTAATCTACTTGAACTATGATTCCAGTCCGTGGATGAAATTGTGAAATGGAAACACGAGAGCTCTGCCCAGTTAGAGCGGCTCTGAAGACACAACAAATTCACTTTGAAATGTGTTGTCCAACCAGTATATATTTCCTGAAGCTAGCTAATCTGCAGTGATGTATAACTTATCTTTTCATCTGTAGCAGCAAGCTTTTAATCAGATTATATATCTATGATGTTATATTTTTGCTTGCATCTGTGTTAATTGCAAACTGTACGGACACACCAGCTGAATATCTTTGGTTCATCCAGCAGTGTCCATACATTTGGAGTTGCAGCTTTTGTAAGTAAAAGCTGGCTGTGAGTGAACTTTCTGTGGCCTGGCAGGCTTACAGGAATTAGTGTTTGTTACTGGAAAAGATTTCAAATGTCTTTTATGATTCATTGCCCATTGACAATGAGATCATTTTTATCTTCAGCTGATAAAGCCCTCAGTGCTCCCATGAATAAGTTGGGCAAATAGTGCTTTAGCTTGATATTTAATGTTTACCTTTGTTTTGGTTTCCATCCTCTAGAACCATCCGTCCAGAGCACGTGGTCCGGTCGGTGTACAAGGCGACAGGATGCACCGACAACCCCAACCACCACGTGATCTACCTGGAGCACGTGGTCGTACGCATCACCATCACACACCCTCGCCGTGGAGACCTGTCAATCAACCTGACTTCACCCTCAGGGACCAAGTCTCAGCTGCTTGCCAACAGGTACACAAGTCAGAGAAGTTGTAGGCGCTTGTCTGGAAGTTACAACACATATCTGTAAACCTGAAAGTGAAAGAGATTAGAGTGTGTGTTTTGTATTTTTCATATTGACTGTGTATGTTGTCACAGATGAACAGAATACTGGGATGAGGAGTTTTGCTGACAGTCTGTAGAACTTAATTTCTAAGCATCCTCTGTAATCCATCCATCCATTATCTATACACCGCTTAATCCTCACTAGGGTCGCGGGGGAGCTGGAGCCTATCACAGCTGACTCCCTGGACAGGTCACCAGTCTATCACAGGGCTACACTTAGAGACAGACAACCAAGCACACTCACATTCACACCTACAGACAATTTAGAATCACCAATTAACCTCAACATGTTTTTGGACCTTGTGGGAGGAAGCCGGCGAACCCGGAGAGAACCCACGCTGCACGGGGAGAACATGCAAAAAAAGATCCCACTCACTCTAACTGGGACGCAAACTGGGGATCTTGTAGCTGCGAGGTGACGATGCTAACCACCGAGCCACCTTGCAGCCCATCCTCTGTAATAATATTTTAAAAAATGTTTAAATACTAAACTAAGCATTTTTTTTGCCTTAAAATAAATCCCTCTTGTTTGCTAAGATGATGCCAAAAATGGTAATTTTGGTAAATTTGTCTAAAACCCTTCAAAAGCTGAAGCAATTTGATACTGAATGTAGTGAACCAGCAAACCTGCCATTTGTAATCAACCAAAAAAAAAAAAAATTGTTATTTACTCAAATGAATTATTTTCTATTTTAAGCATGAAATATATTTTTATCTAGTTAAACATGAAGGGGTTGCCAAGCTTGGAGCAGGAATTTTATAATCCTGCCAAGTTTTAAAACTGGCAGAGACATTTTCACTGAAAACAGAGAACAGTGATGTGTTGTGCTACACAATGTAGTAAAAAAAACAACAACACAAAAACACCCTGCTTTGCTCCTCTGTCACATTTCTGTTGCATTTTTGTCTCACACTCCGTCACTCTTGAGGATAGGAGCCACATCTCGTTATTTTCTGTGCATTTTTTGGTCTTCTCCTTTCTGCTGCAGCTCATTTAAATCTTCTTGTTTTTCTTCCCAGCGTTGATCTGGACGTACTCAGATATGATATTTGAATTTTCATTTGTGTGGGTCACACTGAGAAGCTGAGTGTCCAGCTAAACTGTCGGGCTGCTAAAAGTGAACTCACACCTTCAAACCAGTCCAGAATTTTTAGTGACCCCACAGCGTAACCTCATTTAAACCACAGTCCTTTATAATGTTTGTCCACAGCTCATCAGAGGCTGCAGTTGTATTTTGTTGCGTGGCTGTGATTTGTTTGCTCTGGTAGTACTTCAGTCGTTTCCTCATCTGATACCATTGTGTGATTTCTGTGTGTGTGTGTGTGTATTTTTAATGTGCAGGTTGTTTGATCACTCCATGGAGGGTTTTAAGAACTGGGAGTTTATGACCACCCACTGCTGGGGAGAGAAGGCAGCAGGCGACTGGGTCCTAGAGATCTATGACTCACCTTCTCAACTCCGCAGCCAGAAAGTACCTGGTATGACACCGTTAATAACTTCTTTAATTAAAAAGGAAGTCTCCATTGGTATTGACGTTATTTTTTAATAATATATTGTAATTTACAGAGACAGTAGAAGTAGAGAAACGTTTGGATCGGCAGGGCACACATGTTGCTCTGGAGGCAGCGAACTTTACAACTGGAACTACCCACTAATTTAGAGTCTCGAACGGGGAGTAGCAGTTTTTCAAAAGCTGTTACGTCAGTCGCTTTAATTCCATGTAACTTGGCTCAGTTTAATTTTGGGTATCGCTGAACGTTTCGTATGATATAATCTGCTTGTGGTGTGGCTGAAAATAGCCGAAAATACAGGGCTGAAAAATTCATCCCCGCTTCCCGCTCTGGTTGGGATGTGATTGTGAAAGTCAGGTTGCAAATACTAATGTTACCACTGAGTTGGAAAAAAAACATGACATTATTACTTTTTTTAAACATGACCTAATTACAAAGTGCAGCTCTACAGATCAAATATCAAAATGTCTCTGTGCATAAGATGACCAAAATAAAGCTTCTGTTTTCTCAGGCAAACTGAAGGAGTGGTCGCTGGTGCTGTACGGCACCTCTGTCCACCCGTACTCGTCTCTGCACATAGATAAGCCTCGCTTCACAGACTTGCTGACGTCCACCGATGAGGACGTACCAGAGGAGTACAACGGTAAGCAATAAATCCGGAGCCGCTCGCAAATTCGTAACATGCGGTTTAAGGGTACTTTTAAAGACTGTAATAAATAAATGATTGTTTTGATGAGGCTCTTAGACTGCAGAGCCTTTTTTTTTTTTAGAGCTTTTCCACTAAAGTGTTTCATTCTCTGCAGGTCCCTGTGACGCTGAATGCAATGAGAACGGCTGTGAAGGTCCCGGACCCCATCACTGCATTAACTGCCTCCATTACTTCCTCAAGTTCAAGAACAACACCAGGTCAGACGGCTTTACAGCATCATTAGTTGCTTATCTAGTTTTTTGCAAGTACAGTCGTGACTCGATAGTTCAACACTAAATGTAAAACCTGCTTTTATGTCGGATAGCAAGGCTGTCGGATTGTCAAGACGGAGGTCAAGATACAAGGAGGGCTTGATGTTTGAACAGTCATTTGTTGTTAATATTTATTGTTCATAGTTGTTCTAATAACTAGTAGTGCTGGTCTGAATAGAACTTTCTGGTCTCTGGATATTTGGGCTCAATTAATGATGAATATCAGAATATTCGGCGTGGTCAGGGAGGACACTTCCACCATGGGGGAGCACTCCGACGGGGTGGAAGTGTGCGGAACGCACATGCAGTATTTGGCTGCTGATGCCAGTTTAGTTAGCGGTCACATTTCTGTTTCCACCATCGGTGGCGGTGGGGGAGTGGCAGAAACGCTCCACCGTTACCATCTGTGTTTACTACCATAAACACTGAGCACGCTCGCTGTGTGTGACGTCGTCGTGTCCTCTTCTGCGCGTGCGGGACGCTTTTGGGTCGTATGAAGTTCACACAGCAGATCACATACAAGTCGCATTTAATTGGAAATGTGAACGAACTCACAAAATAATCGGATTTCACAAAAAATCCAAATTGAGCATTAAGTCCTGCAGTCTGAATGTAGCTAATCTGTGGGATTGTTCAGTCAAATAATACGCTGTTATCCTTATTTGTGACATAAAATGTCATGTCAGAGTTGGAATCCAAGGCTGTCGGTATGTTAAGGCTGTTTTTTATGGGTTTCGTTTGTTTTTTCTAAAAACCTGTCGAATAGCAAGGTTTAGGATTGTTAAGGGTCGGATTATCGAGTCACGACTGTAAACATTTTATTAAAATCACACATCACAAGGGGAAACTTGTACCGGTTTTGTACCTCAAATTCAACATCTTCTGCTACCTTCTTCACCTTCTCATGGTGTTTCTACACTGAGAATAGTTGAGAAACTAATCATTTAGAGCCAAACAAATCACAAATAAATTAATAATTAAAAGTAATTCTAAGTGAGGAAGTTAGTAAGTCAATGACTAAACTTTCATTTTGCTCCTATTTGAGCGCTTGGATAACAAAGTATTGACTGAAATTAAAGACGTTTCAGACTTCCAGGGGAACAGTTAATAGTTCATCAAACCATTTATATGAAGATGTGAAAGTAATCTCGTTCTGCAGAGCCCAACAGAGACAGTTTGTTTTCTTCTATTAATTTAAAAAAAAAAAAAAAAGAAGGTGCGTCTGAGATAGAAAGCTGCAAAGTGAAAATATACATCAGGCTCATGTGTTATTTCAGCAGCGTTTGATTGTTTTAAAGCGTGAGTTCCAGTGAAGAGACGGATCAATATTAGCTGAGGGCGTCTCAATCAGATAGTTTTACGAAGGTACAGCGAATGCTGTTGCATACCAATCCCTCGATGCGTGGATTCAATCAGCTGAGGGCGAAATTTCGATTGTGTTTACACGCGTCAAAGAAACATCTGTTTACCAGCCCACTTTGCATGATTGAATGCAACGCTCAGCATACCGGCAGAAATTTACAATCTGTCTTGCGCTGTGCGAATCCAGCAAACGAGTTTCTCCATCTTGTGACTTTTTGACAGTTGACTTAAAAAAAAAAATTAAGAAAGAAAATCTGACTTGTGTATTTATAAACCGTTTCAGAAGACCTCTAGAGCATTGTGAAACTGTTAAAACTGGAACCTTCATATAGCACACGTGTACATTTCCCTCTTTCATACAGCCGTGTCAGTGTCGCCTCATCAGTCTCATATCAGAGATGCTGTCATATTTCATGCTGCCCATCTTTCTCCCTGTTAATCGTATATATAAGTCAGTGTAAGTGTACGTCTGTGCATGTGTGTACATTTGTGTGTCCCCTTAGTATCCCATTAGGATCAAAGTCTGTGGTAATTGCCTTTGTGTCAGCTTGTCTCTGCTCTAATAAAAGGGAGACCGATGCAGGTGCATGAGAATGTGCAAGCTTAGGTGCTGCCTTATCATTAGCCCACTTTAGTGGTGTGCTGCCCTTTTCTGCCACCACAGGGAGCAATTGATGAATGAAGATTGGGGGGAGTGGTTGGAAGAAGGGGCTTGGGCGGCGCTGGTGTTTAATGTTAAGATAATTACATCCCTGCATATGTGTTTGATGGTCTGCACTCATGTGAAGGTGTGTGGGTCTTTGGAACTTTGCCGGGTGTGTTTTTTGTTTTTTTTTACATCTCTGTTTTTAGTGAAAATGATCCTTGTTTTTAGATTTCTGCAGTAATGTCAAATAACTACAAATATAAAATGTGAAATAAGTGATTGTGTAAGTATTCGCCCTGTTTAAAGTGACCCACCTAATTCAATACAGCTGCAGCCAATCGGGCCAATTACTGAAGTGGAGTTCTGTTCTATATTTCTGTGTGCTATTTTAATATAAAGACACCTGTATGTGGAAGGTCTAGTAAATAGTGAATCAGGAAAGACGTCTTTACACGACACAGCCGCCTCACGTAGCAGGAATTATCTCCTGCTTCATATGTGAGGCATGAAATTGCTCTCGTCCGTCGCCCCCGCATTCTGTGATGGAAGAGCTTTGTGGCTCAGATCTTAGCACCTTCAAAGGGGTTTCAAGTGTGAACCTCCCCTTGTTGGTGTTTTGTCGAGTGGCCCACAACACCTCAGAGGGGCTGGACAGTAGAACTGATCTCCAGAGTGATGCTCTGGGAAGCCCCTGCAGGGTAATTCCACCAGGAGGTTCAAAGCTCGCCATGCCTTCTGCTGGCTTTCAAAGATGAGGGACTGGCATTTTCCCAGTTGATCCTTTTTTCTCCAGGGTGCCATGAACTCCATGAAGGCCACCAGTTTGTTGTTCTTGACCAGAATGCAATTTTAGGTTGGCATCTGCAGTTTCTTTGGGAAACTTGAGTTGAATTCTGAGGCCGACTCTCCTTTCCAAAGGATTTGCAGTATCACGTATATCTGCACCCTGAGCGTCCTTGCTCACCTTAACCCCTGACTGATAAAGCGAGGGCCTTTGGCCTCGAGCTTGGTCTTGTTTTACCTCTTCTCTTTGTCTACTCTCTCAGCTAGCAGAGCCAACACCTGACAGTGCCTCCATCTGAATGCTCCAACTTTTCGGCATGATGAGTCTCAGTTAGGAGATTTGGAGATTTGTTGCCGTTGGTAGAACACTGAAGACAGAGCAGAGCAGGAACTCGATCCGTTGCTCCATAAATTAATCTGGCGACTCAAACATTATCAAATAGAAATGAGGGCCAAAAATATCAAAGTAAACATTTTATTTGAGTAGCTTTTACAACAAGATTTGCACTGACTTGTGTTGTTCAGGACAGAGCAGTTTAAAGTTCATGTTTAGCGGCATCCTTGATGTAATGTTTCAGTGTTTTTTTTTTTATTTGAGTAGTTTAAATAATCATTTCGGTGTAGCAGAGAAACGGTATTGAAGTTGGAGGACAAATGAATGGCAGTGTGTTCTTGCACACGTGGATTATGTGTTTCACACGTGCCATATGTGTTTCTTGGCAGAAAACCCTGTAGTGTGCGAATACGGCTTAAAGTGTGTGTGTCTGTGTGTGTGTTTGTGTCTGTGTGTGTGTGTGTGTGTGTGTGCGCTCTTGAGGATTTTGGAGGTCTTTTTCACCTTAGTAAGGGAGCCTCTGGGTGAAATGAGGGGGTGATGAGGGGCTGTGAAGTTATTCAGCAGATGTTGACCTGTTCGCTGTATAGCACCGGCACGCACACAACTCAGCCCGTCTACTTCTGTATCTGGTCGTCTCAACTCATTATGTGATCTTGTTACAGCAAAAATATATTTATTTCTGCTTTGGTTCTGTGAAACTCGATGCCCGTACTACATATGTTTTACATTTTGAGCCTGTAAACATTACACTGAACTGTGTGGTGGAGCTTGTTAATCACGGAACAATGATTTGGCCTTCATTGTTCAAGCAGACTGAACCTTCAGAGGCAACATGAATAAATCTGTAAGAAATCCGTGTCGTGTTTCGACTTTTTTGCCTTTTGTGACGCTCTTTCTCACCTTGGTCTCCCTCTTTTCCCTCCCTTCAATCACCTCTCTCTGCAGGATGTGCGTGTCCGAGTGCCCCAGCGGTTTTTTCCGTGACGATAGGAAGCGCTGCAAGAAGTGCTCCTCCTTGTGCGAGACCTGTGTTGGAAGTCGCAGCGACCAGTGTACCACATGCAGGACTGGTTTTCACCTCAACGAGGGCTCCAACACGTGTGTCGCCACCTGTGCCGACGGCTTCTACCTCGATAGTGGTACGTTTCCCTTCCTGCTACATTGGCGAACATGGCAGCGCATAACACTGTCAGGTAGTTGTTAGGGTTTTTTTTTTTCAGCATTCCTTGGTTCCAGTTTGGGGTTTTTATGAGCTTCAACAGTGTCTCTCTTTTGCAAAATGCAGCAAACAAGCTCGATTTGGCTTAGCAGTTGTGGAGGCGCTGCAGCAAACTGCACCCGTCAGCACAGAGATAGATAATGACTACTGTGTGCCCACCCAAGGTCGCTGATTGTCCTCATTGTCCCAGCAAGTCCATTGTTACTTAGTTGTCCATTGATCTGATTACCAAAGCCTGAAGTCCTTAAGATTAGAGTCTAATGAAATGTACTGCAAAGGGAGGAGAAGGTTATCCACTAATAGCAAACAAGCTGGACTTCAAGAAATATGTGCCCGCTGCTGGCATCACAAAAAAAAATGGTCGTAACTATCAGCAAAACTTTCATTGGCTGCCTCAGAGTGATGCCATGGTAGCCTTGATGTAATGTCTAGCCACATGTTTATTTTTATGCACTTGCTAAATTGAACAGGACTGAAAGGTCTATGCCATTTTTTTTTTTCTCCACCAAATTAAAGTAGCACGAAGCCTGAAATAAACCAGACTTGCAGGAGGACTTGTCTTTGGACTATATTTTAGGTAATTTGTCTCGTTTTCTCTCCCGTTTATCAGCGGCTTTTAATAAACGGAGTGGTGCGGTGGTATTCATACGCCGGTTTGTCTTGTGTTCAAGATGTATGCCCCGTCTGGATGAAAGCAAATCAGGAATGGGAGACTGAAACTGTGTATATCTTATAATTATGTCTATATATTTGCTTTGTAGCCAAGAAAGTATAAGTCCTGGCAGCTCGGAGAGTCTCTGGCAGCAGATCTGACATGATCCGATCCAAGTTCAATCATAACATTTCAACCGGCCAAGATGTAGTGGATACCTTTTTTCCCTTTTGAAATGTCAGCGCAGCTTGGTATTGTGTTGCTTTAAATGAGCAATTGTTTTCCTTTTGTTATTCTGATAGCAAAGCGAGGTGAATTCCTGCCTTTATCAACACGTGGATGTGAGTTTATTACTGGTCAAGATACCTTTTTAGAGATGACAACCTAACACCTGACTATTGTGTGACGTTACAATTACTGTAAACACAATTCATAGATGCTTTCTGACTGTCTTATATGTCCATAAAACATCTTATCCAGCGTTGTACTAGGTTGGTTATTTTCCTTAAGGGTTCATGTTTTATTGCGTTTTAATTGGCTGGTTTATGTTCATTGTATAGAAAGTCAGAAAATGGTGACATCACAGTTTCAGGAAGCCAAAGTTGGTGTCATCTCTCCCACCAGCTGTTCAAAATCCACAGATGTTCAACATACCGTGACACAAAACAGACAAAAAGTTGGAAAATCACACCACTGCTCAATTCACATGTACTCTTCATAATTGTTACAGAATTTTCTTGTAATTGTCGGATAATTTTGACATCCAATTCTCAGCTAAAACGGTGCAAATAACAGTCGAGAACTAACGCAAAAGTGCATTCTCTTTTTATGGAAATCAGTCGATCCCATCCACATCCTGCATCCAGCCTTTAATGATTTTCAGATTCCTAAAAGTCCAACACAGCAAACCCTCGTTTACTCCCAGTCTCCTCCTCTTGATTTTTATCTCTAACCTCGAACAGAACCACAAAAAGATGTGTCATACAGAAGAAATGCTTTTCGGAAATGTAGAAATAAGGGTTTTAATTTATAGCCGTAGTCTACTCCTTGGCTTCCCTGGAGAGATGAAACATGTTATTCACATATCTTTTTGGCAATCGTCGTTGCTGCTGCAAGCGCAAGTGTCCATGTGCATTGTGTCAAAGCGTGTCATTGCCTTTAGCCTGCCTTTTGAAATATTCATCCACATTCCCATCCTCCCTCACCAACACTACAATTTTCTTTTTCAGCCTCACAGATTTCTCCCCCCCTCACGTCTCACTTGCCGTCTCGCTGAGTCTCACCCCCCCTTTTTTTCCTCCTGTTTTGTTCATGTGGCCCGTCTTATACTTATTCTCTCCTTTTCCTCCACAACTCTGCTCCTCCTCACTCCTTTTAGCCTTTTTCGTATTCCTCGTCGCTGTCTTTCTCCTCTGTTCCCTTCCTTTTTTTTTTTCGAAATGCAACCGGACTTATGGTTCCTATTAGCCACTGTGTACGACTGGCTCTCTCTGTGTATTTCAGATTCCAACATTTGCAGGAGATGTCAAGAGAACTGCAAGAAGTGTGCGAGCTCCAGTGTCTGCACAGAATGTAAACCTGGGATGAGGTAAGCTGGGAGTTGTGTAGAGCCTAACAGGAGTCACTGATTAGAGTGTAAAGCCCTGATAGTTTTGGTGTCTTAGAAACAATGGATTTCTGTCTCGCTGTATATTCATGAGTTTGGATGCCGGCATGTCTGTGGATCTCAAAAGCTTGTCACCTGACATTTACACTCACTTAATGCAGTCGTTGGTCAACTGTGTGGAGGTGAGAAAGTAAGCAGGGTTGATCGTCTCTTATCCCAAACAACTGCAGAATGAAAGGATGTTAGAAAGCTTCCACATTATGACGGCGGCTTGTTGCTCCACCTTCACGCGTGGCTGTTTAGAAGAGCTAAAATCACATTTGTCTTTAAACACAGCCATACAAACCACTTTGTTTTGCAAAGTGCACTACAATTTGCCTCTCATTCCCCCGTTCACACTCACAGTTAAGTGCTTTGCCCCATGACACTTCAAAAGGGGGGCGGCCAGTCCTGTGATTACTGGACGACTCGCTTTGCCTCCTGAGTTACACCCAACCTTTATGTTCCACATGTACATAAACAGTTTGGTTCATATGGAGCTCAACAAAACATACACGCTCTAATTTTAATCAGTTAATTCTGAAATATGTTGCAAACATGGCGCCCTGTGCTCCTAAAAGCCATCAACTGTGTTATGGCTTCAGGATAAAAAACCTTTTGTGTTTCTTCCAATGTAACGCCGCAGGAACACAGCACCACTAATTTAGACCAGCACATTATGTTACACTGTGGTTTGGGTTCGCAGCATGAACCAGTGAAACCAGGGCTTCCCAACTGTTTTCCGCTTGGGACCCAAACTGAGTAAACTGAGATTCACCCGGTGACCCAGGCTTATTAAAACCCACATATACTCATGTCATGTGGATACCCACAAGTAGTGGATCTGTTTTGGGTTGTAATCCTTACTCTGAAGAGCCTCTGATCGAAACCACTTAGTTCACCATGCAGACATGTTCCAGTTCAGTTTTTGGCCACTTCCACGGCAGCCTCTTCAAACCGACCCGACTACACTTGACCTGACAGAGGATAGGGCGTTTCAAAGTGCTGGAATTCCTGATAGGTCATGAAGGAAACACTTGTGAAGTGTTTAAAACATATTGCGGTCTTGAACCCAACTCTGAGTGTTCAGTGTAGCCAGAGGTGGAGGTGGGGACACTCGAAGGCCATAATTTCCTCAACGAGATCACAGTTAGACTCACACACACACACACACACACACACAGCCTCCCCTGTCCCATTTACTTTACCATTAATGCTCAGTTAGGAGCCGGGGAGGAAGAGGGAACCAGACGAGATCATTTCTGGGAAACTTTAGCTAACACAGACCAGCTGTTTTTCAGCTTAGCACAGCAAGCTCACCAACCTGTCCTCACTGCGACTTCACAGAACTGACTTTATAACCTCCAAACCTGCTTCCTAACTGACCTCCACCCCAACATCTGGCACTTTCAAAACCCCTTGTGTTGTGCGCTGGTCAAAACGAGACGGATCTGAATTACATTTTTCGGGGTATTAGTCAAAATGTGAACGAAAGGCCAGTCGCCGTTGTGCACTCCCACACATGACACAGTATCACTGGTGCTGCAGTTGGTGTTTTTTTTTTTTTTCTTTAGTTCTTTCTAAATCTTTGTCCAGAAATTCTTCTGCAGCAGTTGTTGTGTCAGGCCAACTTTCACTGATAAAGAGCCAGGAGTTTGAATGTCATGATGCCAAAAGAGGAAATGCAATATTCCTTTTTCGGTATTGACTGCGAATGTACAAAAACGTATCTTCTGTGTTTTTTATTTTGTTTTCCAGTCTTCAAGGAAACAAGTGTCAGATGACCTGCGACCCAGGAACTTATTACAACGGCCACAGAAGGGCCTGTGAATTCTGTCATCGGGCCTGTGCCACCTGCGCAGGTAGGAAGTCATGACTATTTGTAATGAACTAATGCTTTATAAGAAGTAAATTTATTATCAAGGTCAGTGTGCACTGTCGTTTTCTTTTTTCAACTCTGTGGCTTTGACAGAATTCCTGAAGCGTGTGTTCATGTGTTTTTCAGGCACAGGTATAGAAGCATGCACTAAGTGCTCAGACGGCTACTTACTTGAGGATTGGCGCTGTGTGGCAACATGCAGCTCCGGCTACTACCTGTCAGAGCAGACCTCAGACAGCGGGCCGATGCAGAGGTTCTGTAAGAAGTGAGTCAGCACGCATGCCAACACCTCTGCACGACAGTAACAAGCAAAAAAAAAAACTTTCCATTCCGTACAGATAAACAAGGAAATCTGCCTTTACTGAGCAAGTGAAGTGCAAATGTCCTTACTTTAGGATGAGTTTGGCCTTTTCTAGTGTTCCTTGTCCTCTCTGCAGTGTCGCTATTCGATGCTGGTTTTGAGAAGTTGGCCTGCAGATGATTTGTTGAACTTTTAAAATTGGAACCCAAACAGGAATAATTAAACAAAATTACAGTCATTGCAACAAAAAGCAGAAAATCCTACAAGCGAGGACTTTGTTGTCAGTTTACAGTCAAAGTATAAAACTTGTGTCCCTCAGTTATTTTCCAACATCAGAGCTGCTGTTTGGTCATTGTTTCCCAACAAACAGCTCCTCAGTAATGTTGACCTGGATGTGGAGGAAATTGAGGGAAGGAACTTGTAAACGTACTCATATTCCTATGCTTGATGACAGTTTGATGACTAGTTTGTCTGCTATCACACCCACAGTCCAACTCCTCCACTGACTCAGACATCTTGTCTGCTCTTCTTATCGTTTCCTGTGATGGCTTTGCCTCCCTGGTATTTTTCTCTCCCACCTTGAATTATTTATTGCTCACTTGATCCTTTACCTTTACTTGATTCCTTTATCCTCGGTCACCACCCCCCCCTTGTCTCAGAAGCTGATGTCAGATAATTTCCCATAAATGTTGTGCCCTGCTTTCACACTAGCAGGATGGTAAATGTCAGAACTAGGATTGTTTCAGATATGTTTTCTCAGAATTCCCTTTCTTGCTTTACTTTAAAACCTTCAGTCACTTCCAAACACTGCTCACTAATATGAACCGGAGTGGCTGAAGGAAACAACTACAGGACAGTCAGCTGATGTTTGATCGTACCTGCAAGGCAATTTGGAAGCTACCATTGGTGTGCTTTTTTTTATCATTTAATGTTAAACACCTCCACAGTTTATGATGCACACTCGGCCAGAATGGAGCAACGAGAAAAGAAATCACATGCAGTGATTAGAGGGGGAAGAGTAATGTTTAATTCACTGCAATTATTTACACAATATCTGATATGACCGTATGCATGCTAATCAACTGGCACACACTCTGCAAAGATAACATATCTAAGGCAGCAGAATGAAACACCACACTGCAAAGGTGTGTTTGTCACTTTAAGGATGGTTTACATTGTTTTCCTGCTCATTGTTCCCAATAGCTCAGTGGTTTAAAATGTATATCGGAGCATGTGAATGTAAATTGCCTTTAAGGGACAGTTCTAGCTTTGAAAGTGGGTATGTGAGCAAAGTTTATTGCCGCCTAGACCGGAATGTAATTCTTCACACAACCTTTGACAGGTGTGACAATAGCTGCTACGAGTGCTTGGGGCCCGGAGAAAGAAACTGCAGCAGCTGTGTCAGTGGTTACAACCTGGAGGCAGGAGCCTGCGTGGTCAGCACCATCTGCAAAGATGGTGAGTTGTCAGCTTTCTTATTTCTTGATGTGTGTGTATTTCATACTTGTTGCATTGCTCGTCACAGTTATCATGACAGAAAAAAGGTGCTTTAAAGTGGAAAAAAACTGAACAAAATTCTGGTTTTTGCTAAATGTTTGATAAACAAAAAAATCATCGTAATCAAAAACCTTCAAGGTGCAGATTCACACATCGTCTCCAGATATATTAACAGATAAATCAAAAGAAAAATGTGACATGTAGCTTTATTTGTAAGTAAAGGATTCACTTGTGGCCTTTGTAGTTCAGTAATAAGAGCTTTGTACTAACACCTTGAACTAAAGTGCTCACTGGTGCAGCTTCGAAGCAGGAAGGCCGTCTTGTCCTTGCTTTTGGCTTTTGTGCTCTTCATCTAGGTCTCATAATGTTCTGCACATGACTAATATAATATCTCTCTGGGATTATACACTCACACGCTCTTGTCCTTTTATTTTAATATCACCCCTCTTTTCCTGGTTTGTCGCGGTGCTTTGTCACACTGTTAGGATTCTTAACACCATCTACTTACTCTCCGTCTCCTTTTTAAGTGTTCTTCTGATTTCTCTTTTGAACTCTCCATTTTCTGGTGCGTGTGCTTCGTGGTTTTTGCCCTTCTTCCTAATTGTGCATGTTTGGTTTATGGATCTTTTAGTGTAAATATTCCTGCTCTTCACTAACCGACTGACTTGATTTTCTGATTACGAGGCTTTGACCTTTAGCCATGACCTTCTAGTTAAGATGAACCAATGGCCACGAAGTCTCTCAGCTTGTGATGAGATAAAGCTCTGAGGAGAAAAACATCTTTACTGTGTGACCTTTCTGTTAATGATGAGGACTTAGCTTAAAGTGCACACTCAGTCTGTTTCCTCAACCAAACGTTTCATATTGGTGACTTTTTTATTTTTTCAAATTGGTAGCTCAAAAGTACATTTCTGTTAAATTGCTGTTGACAAATTGAAGAATTGGCCCACAGGTTTCACAGACTGAGGGTCCACTTTATGTGTTTTTTATTATGCTAAATGACACAAAGTTGTGAATTTCAAAAATCCTCAATTTGCTAATTGTGTGACGTTTGTTTTTTCTCTCTCTTTCTGTTTTTTTTTTGTTTGTTTTTTTCCCCTGTTTTCCCTTTCTCCTGACATGGATCCAATCACTCCACTGGACTACAATCATTTTCCACCTCGATGAACATCACCTGTGATTGGATCAAAAAACCAAAAAAACTCTTCCTGTCACCTGAACCCTCTCCTGATCAATCACACGGCTCTGCCTGTCATTCAACCATTGCTAATGGTTCTGCCCTGTGTGTTTTTCCACATGTGTTTGTATTTGTGTGTATGTGGATGTGTCTCCCTCCACCCCTTCCTCCCCTCCTTCCCTCCCCCTTCCAAACTCCCCCCCCCTGTATCTCTTCTTCCTGGTCTGTGGAAAGCAAATGAAGAATCTTGGGCGGAAGGCAGCTTCTGCGTGCTTGTTAAAAAGAACAATCTTTGCCAGAGGAAAGTGCTGCAGCAACTGTGCTGCAGAACGTGCTCGCAAAAGGGGTGACGGGACGTAGTCACTGGGCGTAAAGGGAGTGCAGGGGGGATGTGGGGGCACAGGGGGCACCCCTCCTTCTCAAACCCCCTGCCCACTCATTCATAGTCACATAATTTATAAGAGAATCTGTGCCTCTTAAAGGGACTGCATCGGAGGTGCGATGACAGGACTACAACAAACCTACCTTTTTTCTGTACTGGGACACACACACGTGGTCAGGGTGTAAAATGACTGGGACTTACTTCAAGAACAAATGAGCAAATGAAAAACAAAAGTGAAAACAAACAAAAGAATAAAAGTGTCGGTATTTTGTGACCAAAGCATTGATGCCAAAATAATTGAACCTTCTTTTTTTGTTGCCAGTGTAGGAAGCATAGCTAAAAAAACAGGAGCCACTCAGCCTGTGAATCTCTGAATACGTCTGTGTGCATTTTTATTTTGGCTCCTCTTCCTCCTCTCTTTCCAGCGTTAACGATAAACAGATGGAAAGTGAACATACAGTAGGAAAGGCCATGGTTTTCTGCCTGTAAATATACGTCAAAGGAGAGAGAGAGAAGAAAAAAAAAAAAAAGAAGCTCACTCAGTAATGTGAAAATAATGTGTGTCTGGGCTGACTTTTGGCTGTTTAGGGGAGAGAAGACAAATTCACACACATTTATATACACTTACCACACACAGGCACTTATAAACATGAACTCAGACACATAAATCAGCCGCCACTTGAAGTTACAGACACCACAGTGTCACTGTATGCCAAGACTGATGCACGTTACTGACCAAAATCACCTCATTTCATTTATTTAAAACACAAACCTGCCCTCTGAATCGTGTGTGTGCGTTTGTCTTTATCGGTGTGTCCAGGAGAATGCCATTAATTCTTGATGTAAGCCCAGACAGCATTGATTCATTCAAAAGGTACTACAAGACGAGTCGATAGTCATTCCTTCCAGATCTTTCTGCAGGGAAGGAAACACTGCAGTGAGTTATAATGAATTCGTGGTACTAGGGATGTACCGATGCCAATTTTTCACTCATGATGAACATTCTAGATACTAAACTTTTGCCCAAAACTGAGTATTGATTCCATCCATTACTGTGACTAAAGATTTAAAGCTCCTCCATTCTTTTGTTGTCACTGGATAAAGTAATCGAACTATAACTCACATTTGTTACAGGGATATGAAAATCTTTTTTATATGTTGGTTTCCACATGCCATATATAACCCCGCTTAAGGGAATTTTTTTTTTTTTTTTGTCCAAGGATGATATTTTATCTGTATCGGTGCATCCCTACATGTTACTGTTCTCAAATAAAATAGAGTTTTAGAAGTTTCTACTCTGCGTCATTCCATTATAATGGCAATGCATATCAACTGAAGAACTGCGCTACACTTTGAACACAGAAGGTCAACGTTTGGCACAAAAAAAAATATTCTGTTGTTATCATCTGCAGGGGAAAGTCTCTGACAGGCAGCAAAGAGCTCTGCTGATCTTGCTTTCAGTTATTTCCGGAAAAAGTATTTTTTGTTGAAAATTCAGACATAAGAAACACATTTGGCAGCAGAAAAAAACAAAATTGGACAACACACACAATGAGGCAATAATTCTCCCGTTATAATAGTCGAAACTAAAAGTGAACCTGCAGAATCAGGAGTTGTGTCGTATTGAGCCAAATCTACGCTTGTGATAAGGCCAGCAGACTTCAGATGCCTGGATTCTCCTCCTGTCTGTCTCTGAACCTTTCCTGATGGAACTCAAAGGTTATTCCGGAGGTGCTGGTTTCTAATAAAGAACAGCAAAAAAAATAAAAATAAAAAATAAAAAATCATGTTTAAGGTTCTTACTTTGTGCGGGTGTTCACGCCTGCAGCTTGAGCATTTACAGTATTAGATGAATTGTTGTACTGTCACCTGGTTATGGTTCTTGATGATTTGTAATAAAGATTGATGAATCCCCTGTTTTGGTTAACAAAAACTTAATCTTGGTCATTGTTTAAGATGACGTGTGTGTGGTAGTAGACACAAACACACATGTACACACACACACACACACACGCACGCCCTCCCCTCGTATAAAAGCTGTTTTTATTGTGTACCTGTGACATATCTGTGACAATGCATTATTAATGTTACTCAAAGTCCTAGTTTTGAAAATCGTTTTTTTTTTTTTTTTTTTTACTTAAGTGTTCTTATTAAAATGTTTAATCTGTTCATGTTTTTGTTTTCTTTTAAGTTCTTATTATGTTGACAGTGTGTTAATCAGCAGCAGTTTGTCCTTTCAGTGTTTTTGTTGTTCTCACCTTTTAAAACATTAATTCTCTTTTTTCATTCTTTTACAAGTTCACGAAAGGAAATGACATAATTGAAATTCAGATCCTAGATTTTTTTCCCCCCCCTCCGACACTCGATCACATTAATTAAGTGAAAGTTGCACCTGCCCCGGGGCAGAGCCTTTAAAAGGAGATGTGTGCACTCAGTGACAATGAGGTCAGCAATGCAGGGTTTAGCTGCTTTCTTATAGGTGCAGACTTCATCGTCTTATCTGCATTTATTCTAGTTAACGTTCATGAGTGGAATATGATGAGTTTGAATGTAGAACGTGATTTGTTTTAGGGTTGTTTCCCCCCCCTTTTTTTAGTTTTTCCGTGTTTTCTGTTCTTGCCATAAAGTAGCAATTAATACCAATATCAAAAACTCTAAGGCTGCAGTTGGAAAAATATCAACATGTCAGTTTGTAGAGAGAACATGAAGATGTCATTTGCAAAAACAGAAAACTCCATTTTTGTAGATTTTCAGAAAACTTATTTTTTTTGTTGTTTGCTTGAGATAATATCAATCAAACTGAAGCGGAGTGGATTTGACTCAGTAGAAATGACAAAAATAGTGATAAGTTAAGTTTGATCTTCATTGTTTCAGGTAGATGATGGAAAAGTGGGTTTTCTGAAGGTTTGTGAAGATGGAGTTATCTGTTTTTGCCAATGAACTCTTCACGTTTCCTGATTATCAGTAGTTAGATTGTTGTTTATAGTCACAAGATACTTCTAAAGTAATATTAGTTTTGGAAAAGATATTGATCAATCATGTAACAGTCCTCCATGAAGCATTTAAGTGCTATTTTAATTCACTTTCGGTATATAGGAGATGTTGTACATCTGCTTTATACAATAACGAAGGCGGCTCAGTCCATCTCATATCATTGCGTTTTTTTTACAAGTATCTCTGCTCAACCAGCACTGATTTGCCTTCAGTTTTTACAACATAAGATATGGATATTTAGAATGATATCTGTAACATTTTGCAAGATCATTTATAAAACTGGACTGCAAGGTGACTCAGTGGTTAGCATCGCTGCCTCACAGCTAGAAGGTCGCCGGTTTGCGTCCCAGTGAGGACACCTGGGATCTTTCTGTGTGGAGTTTGCATGTTCTCCCCGTGCAGTGTGGGTTCTCTCCGGGTTCTCCGGCTTCCTCCCACACTGTCCAAAAACATGTTGAAGTTAATTGGTGATTCTAAATTGTCTTTTGCCCTAAGTCGGCTGGGATAGACTCCAGCCCTCTGCGACCCCAGTGAGGATTAAGCGGTGTATAGATAATGGATGGATTTTTATAACTGCCTGTGGACCACTTTCAGTACATTGAAATTTGAGGCTATGTTTGAACAACAAGAACTATTTAAGATAAGGGCTGACAATCTTCACTGTTAATACTCATTATGCCTTTGATTCAGCATCTACAATAAGTAGACACGTAGATCAAATACTCTCTGATTACTGATCAATCATAACAGTCCCATCTCTGAGCTCACATTAACACACACACATAGCAGAAATCAACTAGTGATATTTTCTGAAACTTATTTACTTGCATGTCACAAAATTTCCAAAAAGTTTCAGGCGAATCAGAGGCGGTGGAGCAGGAGGCCCCTGATGGTGTGAGATGGAGTAACCCAGGTGCAACCTCCCAGTGCAAAACAACTAAAAACTCCTCATATAAAGTCTGTTCCAAAAAGAGCTACAACATCATGACACCATCAATAAACAAGGTTTTTGCACCATTGCAGACAGTAATAATATCTGGAAAGCTGCAAATTCTTGATTTTCTGTTGCTCAGAGTTTGGTCTGTGTGCACATGAACCAATAAAATGTCCCCTCCACCTCAAGCGTTGCTAACTGCTCCAAAGGCATCAGGAGACACCGATGGTTCTTAGAGGCTCTTATGAGACCATCTCGCTGCAGGACGGTCACAGCCTACGACTTACAGCCATTTCTGTTGTCCTTTGTGTCCTTAAAGGTGTTTACAATGTGTCTCTACGACTGGTGTATTTCTTCCAACGCTGGCGAGTGTGTTACATCAGGAATTTGACCGATTGCGTTTTGCCAAAAAAATTTTCTTTTCATCAGCTCCAGCTTGTTTAAAAACTTGTTTAAACTGTTAGTAAAAGTGATTCATGATGTTTTTTGTTAAATGATTATACAGCGATATACAGTTACTTCAAGTGTAACCAAGACAGAAAGAGTGTACGAACAGTCCTGCAGCTCACGAATCGAGCACAATTTTCAGGGAATCTTACAAGTGTCATAAAATCAAACAGTGTCACAGATTTTTCCTTCACTCGAGGATCATTTTTATTGATGAAGTGGAAGGTCAGCATCCTTCACGTAAATGCTGATTTTAGTCCGAGCGAACGTTTCTGTGAAGTGCACCTCTTATTGAGCTCTCTCAAGTTGTTCATCTGGCCTCTAAGTTTTTAGCATCTACTGGGGAGCTGGGTCTGCAGTTATTGTTTGGTAATATTCCTAAAACTGCCCTTGAACATGTATCTGCTACTAAATAGTGAGGATAGATTTTTAAAAATTGTACAACTTTACTCAAGTGAAGAAGTGGTTTTAAAAATCACAATAGTAAATAAACCATATGCTTAATATTCTCTTGACCACCTGCCGGCCCAACATATATATTTTCTCCTCCGTTCTTGGACTAAGTGTTCGCAGGCATCAGGAGCTGGAAGGAGGAGGGGGGGCTGGGAATTGGGATTCAGGACCAGGTGTGGCGGATGTCAGTGTGATACCTGCCAGCAGAGCTCTCTCTCTCTCTCTTTCCCTCTGCTGACAGTGTCGACTGTCAGTGTCCTCACAAGGTCAGCCCAGTCCAAAACAGAGGAAAAGTTTTAATCCCCTGAGTGGCAGCCTCTCTATCTTCTCCGCTCCATTCTTCTCCCGTCTGGCAGTGGGAGTCCAAAGTGTCTGCTTCTGCCGAGTGGAGCTGTGCGGCTTGCCGTCCCTTGAGAACTTGGCTCTCTGTTTGTTTGTGAGCGTGAGTGAGGGGGAGACAAACAGAAAGACAGGGAGACAATTTGTGTGTGTGTGTGTGTGTGTGTGTGAGGAAGAGTGGTGGCGTTTATTCGGGGGCTGTTTGAATGGTTTCAGCAGAGCTCTACTGAATGGGAAGCCACCGCCTGTTGTGTTTGTACACAAAGAAGCTCTTTTGTTTTGAAAGGAACAATTGAGCTTTTCACAGAAAGCCAGAGAGCACAGACAACCTCACCGCTGCCTTGAAGGATGCTCTCACACACACACACACACACACACACACACACACACACAGCTCCATCCTTATGCCTGAACCAGTGTCTGTCACCTTTGTCTGATACAAAAGGTGGATAGGAGGCAATGTTTATGCCTCCTTTGTTATGGCTCTTTTCAATGCGGCCGAGAGTGAAGCTGAAGGTTGATGGGTTTCTTTAAAGACTTTTTTTCCCCCTCCTTAATCCTTAGACTCAGTAGCTTACATACATTTTATATGTGAACAAAGATTAGTTAATCATTCCTGAGAAAGAAAAAGTAATTAGGTAGGAATAACTTTATTATTATTAGTAGTAGTGGTCATAGTAGTGGTAGTGGTGGTAGTAGTATGATTTTTTTACTTCGACGTACTATGGAGTGACAATAAGATCTCTACCTGAAATCCAAAAATGGTTTTGATCATTGCAAGAGACTCAACAATTACTTTTCCAGGTGTTGAGGTTTCTGGCGCTCAAAACTCAATTTCTAGTCTGTTTTGTGACAAAAACTTTCCAACACCTACATACATTTCCAGCATTTCATCAGTGGAGGAAGTGTTTCATGACATGCCTTATGATATGATACTCTAGATGAAGCATCTCTGTTGTTATCACTAAGCACATATCTTCTCCAACCAGCTGTACTAGAAATGTCACTTTTAATACTTAAAAATTATTAAAGCATAAAACAAAAATCACTAAAGTAAATAGAAAGTATTAAAAAAGGAGGGCTGAAAAGGCCCCAGTTGCCTTGAGCCTGACACTTACATTAATGAGTGACATGGCTTCAAGTTTGTTTAAACTTTGGATGATGGAAGGAAAGCACACAAACATGAAGAGGAAATGCAAACTCAACAGAAAAAGCGATGAACTCATTCTGTAATGCTGAGAAGTTATAGTCACAACTAAAACTATTATCAGGTTGCTTTTACTGTAGATTAGAGTTTTTTGTTAATTTTGTTCTTGTAATAAAAACATTTACATTGACAGTATAAGGTGTCTTTGAGTGCCTAGAAAAGCAGTATAGGAATCTGATCAATTATTATTATTATATATTCATTTTTAAAAAGTCATTATTTAATCTTATTTGTGTTTTCAGGCTTACAAGGGGCCAAACTGTACTTACGTCTGAGAGTGACATTTTCAAATTGGATGTTTTCTAAAAGATTTTTTTTAAACCTGTTAATTGTATTCACACACAATATTAAGAGAAAACAAAGAGAGGAAGAGACAATAATTGTTATCATGAAGGTGATGTCAGAAATGAAAGGATAATGAGCTGGACCTTCAATGAAATGGAAAAAACATAACAATTGACTATTGATTATAATTTGTGTCACCATGTCCCAATATCAAATAAAGTCACTCAAGCAGAAAACAAAAACCTGTTAGACATATGAAAACAAAAAACTGTTAGACATATGAAACCAAAAACCTGGAGCCGCCAAATGACTATATCACACAACAAGTATGAAATTAGTAGCAACAAAAGGTCAGAACGTGCCGGTGCAGACAGTGTGTGTGTGAGGTGATGTTGTTCACTGTGGCTCTCTGTCTGCAGGAGAGTACATGAATAAACATGGAAAGTGCCACCTGTGTGATGCTACCTGTCTGCAGTGCACGGGTCCGGAGGCGGAGGACTGCATCAGCTGCCCTCCGACACGGTGACAACCTGCTGACACACAAACATCTATAGTTATAGGATGTGGAGTAATAAAGCTGGAAGGCTACACCTGCTGTACATCCAATCTAACTACCACATTTAACACTGTCACAAAGCGAGGAGCTCACAGCTGACATTGGGATAAAACACATCAACTTATTGCATTGTAAATATGATTACTGTATACAGTAGCTGAGGCTGATTTTGCATGTTTCTCGTGAACCCCCCCTGCAGGCTATTTGATGCTGGAAGCTGCGTCATCCACTGCCAGTCGGGGCGTTATGCCTCGGACAGGCAGTGCCAGCCCTGTCACCACACCTGCAAAGAGTGCACCGATGAGGGACCTGCCAACTGCACGAGCTGTGACGAAGGTACACAAAATCAGTGTATGTTTGATTGGGAAAAAAAACTGCATATTTGACTAGTTCCTTTTCTTTCTTTCTTTCCTCTAAAATCTGCTGAACTGACACAGGTAGCTTTCTTGCAGAGGCTCACTGGCTTCACTTAAAAACCCATCTATCCCTCTTTGACTCGAATGTATGTGAAGTCGTGCTTTTTTTTCCCGCAACATCACATGGATCAAGTGAAGGCTCATTTGTGCCGGACTCCTCTAATCAATCCTCTAAAAGTAAATGAATCTAATTAAAGCAGTAGCTCAGCCAGGACCTGCTGATAGATGTGTTAAAAAGGGGAATCAGTCATCTGCGTGTCGTATCCCTGCACAGAGGTCACATGTTTTTAGTTAAAGGGCACACTTTGTCTGGATTTGATGGCTTTTAAAAAAAACTTTTGTGACTTTAGGTTGTGCAGCCAACCCAAAGTCCATGAAAAAAAAAAGCTATTTTTCCTCATAGCAACAATTGCTATTACAAAATCCTGACACCATTAGACGATCACAGCTGAAGAAATATCAACCTGAGGGTGGTAGTAATGACTGTGTTTATCACGCTGTTACAGACAGTATTATGGCTGTCAGAATGACTGTATTTACACTAGGGAGATTCTGTTACTCACACCCCTACCTACACACACACACACACACACTTTGAGATACCAGACAGCCAAGAGAAGATTAACACCAGATTTTCCCTTCACACACACACACACACACACACTCTCTGTCACCTTCACATTTGCACACACACTCTCAATTAGCCGGCAAAAGTTTGTCAGACGGTGTTTGAAAATGTGGTTCCATTTAATTGCAGGTCTGTCTGAGGCTCAATGAGACATAACAATAACAGCACGAGGAGACCCTCTATCTGTCTCTTCTCCCCGCGTCATTTCTCTCTCAAAACAACCCGCTCTTATCTTGGCCAGTCACACACATACACATGCATACTGCTACGCGCTGAGCCGACCTTCCTTGATACTGACCTTTGATTGTGATGTTTTTGCCTTGCTGCTGCCGCTAGAGGGGAAAAACGGTAAGAGCTGCAACAGGGAGTATAACAGGAAAGAGAGGAAGCAAAAAAATAGAAATCAAAATGAGATGCTATGTGAATAATATGAAAGTGTTTGAAAGTACTGATGCACACACACACACATGCTCAAGCATCAATACAGACGCTTTTGTTTCATCTCTGTGGCAAACTTTAAGACGGACAAGAAGATTCAGATTTCAGCTGAATACCTGACTGTGAAACTGTGTAACCATAACTGCTGCTGAATGTGGATAGTATAGTACTGAAATATTTCACTTTTAAAACCATAAATCTCAGCTGAAGTTGTTTATCCTTTTAAGCTTCACAAATTCAGATGGAAAAAATCAAGTGTTTTATAAAGTGTAAACAAACTGCTTACCTTTAATTTCGAAGGCAAATAAAGTCCAACAAGTAGGTGGCTTAAATTGGATGGATAAAAAAAATCAATTCAAAGCTTTTGAAGTAGTTTGGAAAATCAAAAATAACCTGCAAAGATGACCCTTCAAAGACTATTAAGTATGTTATTGAAGCAATTTCCCTGTTATGGTTTTTGACTGCCTATGAAAATATGTTTTTTATGTTCTGTCTTGGGCTGCAAGGTGGAGCAGTGGTTAGCACCGTTGCCTCATAGCAAGAAGGTCACCGGTTCATGACCCGATGAGGACACACGGGATCTTTCTGCATGGAGTTTGCATGTTCTCCCCGTGCAGCGTGGGTTCTCTCCGGGTTCTCCGGCTTCCTCCCACAGTCCAAAAACATGTTGAGGTTAATTGGTGATTCTAAATTGTCCGTAGGTGTGAATGTGAGTGTGCTTGGTTGTCTGTCTCTAAGTGTAGCCCTGTGATAGACTGGTGACCTGTCCAGGGTGTCCCCTAAGTCAGCTGGGATAGACTCCAGCCCCCCGTGACCCTAATGAGGATTCCGCAGTGTATAGATAATATAGATAATAGATGGGAACGGCGACCTTCTTGCTCCACCTTGCAGCCCAACATGAAACCTTAATGTTTAAAATAGCTCTAAATAACTTTATTATTGCTTAAGAGTGTCTATCTATCTATCTATCTATCTATCTATCTATCTATCTATCTATCTATCTATCTATCTATCTATCTATCTATCTATCTATCTACATGCATGACTACTAGTGTTTTTAATGTGCTGCATGTCAACACTCCTTCTTTTTCACTTGCCAGAGTTCTTTTCCTTTTAGAAAACACATTTTTCTTTCTCTTTTCTTACTCTACCCAGATAGGTTTGGCATTTCCAGGTTCCTCTACCAGGGTCAGTGCCGGGAAGTCTGTCCAGAGAATTTCTACCACTCCGCGAGGCACCGCTGTGAACCCTGTGCTGCAGAGTGCGTCTACTGTGCTGCAGCAAATCTCTGCCTCCAATGCAGCTCAGGATACAACCTCAAAAATGGCCTCTGCATCCCCCTGAAGTGCAGCACAGGTGAGAGACATGCCGGTCCAGACACAAAACTCTTTGTTACATGGTTGTTAACAGGTAATTTTCACCACCTAGAGTATTGTTATATGGAGTGAAATATGCATGAATAACAAATACGTAATCTACATCTCACTATTGTTGAATAAATGAAGTGGGGGTTTTTTTGGGGAAGGACTTTTATAAAAGCTGCCTCTGTCGCTCAGAACCAGTGTCACAGAGCTGGCCTGAATTTGGCAAACGTCACCTCGGGGAGCGAACATAGCAGCACTGTGACCCCATTTTAAAGAAAGTATTAAAATTCAAATACTCTGAAAATATGCCAACACACAGAACTTCAATCCACAATTTAGCAGAAATACCCCCATAATGGAATTACTTTTGCACTTTGAAGTAGGACACTTTGCAGCACTAGTTAAACTGGTGTTAAAGGAATTTGAATTTTACTGCCAGATGTAAAAAAAAAAAAAAAAAAAAAAGTGCAGTTCAGAGGAGGAACTTTAAGCCGCTGAGCATGACGGTAATATTTCACAAATGAATCGAGGGGCATTCGAAGGTTCGTTTGTAATGTTAGGTAATTGCTTTTGATGTTTAGAAGTATAACAATATGGGAAAAATATATAACTTATGTAATGATAGCTATGTATAAGATATGATATGACTATTGCTTTAGCTAAATACGATACGAAACAATTAGACAGTCACTACTTCCTGTTTCTAATTTGTTCCACTGAAGAACATATTTTTTTAACCCTCGGAGAGAGAGATTGTGAAAGACGAACACATCGCACTTTATCACATTGTATAAGAGCAAATGTGAGCCAGAGGAGGATTGAGAAAGAGCTGAGATGTTGTGAGTTATGTTTTTTTGAGATAGTTGAGATAAAGAGGAGAAGGTGAATGTGGGTACTTACTCCACCTGAGAATATGAGACAAAGGTGAAGATTGTAGTTTGTATGTCAGGAAATAAGATGTGTGAGCGGCAGAATAAGACGAAATTTATATCATATGTGGCAGGCAGGTTTCTACAAACCAAAGAGAGGACTGCTATTAATATTGTGCTCTTCTCTCCTCTTCTCTTCTCTTCTCTTCTCTTCTCTTCTCTTCTCTTCTCTTCTCTTCTCTTCTCTTCTCTTCTCTTCTCTTCTCACAAACAAAACACAGCAAAGCTCAGATTTTTGAAGGAAAAGACGATGTCTAAATATGTCATTCCAAATATATGACAGGCTCTGCTGAAGCGGTAATTTCCTTTGATTGATGATAAAAGATAACATTACACTGTCAATTTTTGAGACAGGCAGTAATTTGATTGTCATGTCTGTAAGATATATTGTGCTCCGTTTAAAAAATATTGTGACGCATTTGTTGTGGCAAACAAAACACGTGCAGGCTTGAAAAACAACTTTAAATCGAATTCATCTTTCAGCGTTGAACATTTAACATGAACTAAAAGACTTTACATTTTTTGCAATATTATTCTAAAATTAGATCCAAATGATGATGGATGCCATTTTTTCCGTCTTCTGTCATTTTGCTTCCTTTTTCATTTGTATTTTTTAATTCACAATTGTACCTGCTGTGTTCATCAGGTGAGGTTTCAGATGCAGAGAATGAAGAGTGCATCCACTGCGATGAGGGTTGTGAGGAATGCAAACTCAGTAAGTAGACAACATCTTTAAGTTTCCCTCTTTCTTCCTCAGCAACCAGAACTTTAGAAATAAAACCAGATGTGAGGTGAGTACACTCCTGTGTAATATGACTTCAGTGTCAGATGATTCAAAGTTGTGTCACCTTGAATTATGAACAACGAACAGCAATTATTTTACTTAGAAAAATTATACTGAAAACACAGGCACGAAGTAGAATCCTCCAACAGTGAATACACCTGTGAGCACTGAAACAATATCGGAAAACATCCATCCATTATCTATACACCGCTGAATCCCCATTAGGGTCACAGGGGGCTGGAGTCTGTCCCAGCTGACTGAGGGTGAAGGCAGGGGACACCCTGGACAGGTCACCAGTCTATCACAGGGCTACACTTAGAGACAGACAACCAAGCACACTCACATTCACACCTACGGACAATTTAGAATCACCAATTAACCTCAACATGTTTTTGGATCATGTGGGAGGAAGCCAGAGAACCCGGAGAGAACCCACGCTGCATGGGGAGAACATGCAAACTCCACACAGAAAGATCCCGGGTGTCCTCATCGGAACACGAACTGGCGACCTTCCTGCTGCGAGGCAACGGTGCTAACCACCGCTCCACCTTGTAGGAAAACATGTGATCACTGAAACCTAAATGAGTACACCTGGGATTCCCAGTTAGCTATTTGTGGAAACAGGTTGTGAAAGAATAATGAATGTTGAACTTCTGTGTACAACGTGTAAAGAGCGTGTTTAAAGTAAAAAATGATTTAGTACACAGACAGACGGATGCTTTAGACATTGCAGTCAGTACTGAACATCAGTTTCGGTAACAGCTCAGACAGCTCAGACATTACATAATGTCAGCTTCTATGGGCGGCTTCAGTAGACGTTGACATCCAAGAAAACCACCCTTGCTTTCCCTTTGACACAGAACTACAAGATTAACTTTATTGAGAACATGAAAGGAAGTCTGATAGAAGCTGGGAGCAGATTCTTTGGTCAGATGAGACCAAGATTAAATTGTTTGACTAAAAATGAGGTCCAGCATGTTTGACATAAACCTGTCCAGGACGACCCCAGTGAATGCATCGTCCTGACAGTGAAACACAGAGGTGGGAGTGTGAGGACATGAGGCTGCGTGAGCACTAAAGGTGTAGAGGAGAGGACGTTTTATAGAGTGTACCATGCATGTCTGTGAATATACCAAAACAATGACAGACAAGAGGATTTCCACACCGCAGAGGCTTTGCAGAGGAGGAATATTCCAACATGGTAACGATCCACAGCACACTGCCAAAATCAAAATAAAAGAGTTTCTAAATAGGAAAAACTTGAAAACGATGACCTGGCCAAGTATTTTGTTAGATCCAACAACACCTTTGGGCTGTTTTAAAGAGAAAGACAGTGCAACACAACCCCTCCAGCAAAGAGCAGCTGAAAAAATAATCTCTAAAGAAGAGCAGAACAACTCTGGAGAAATGTATTCAACTCTGGTATCCTTCATGCCGAGGAGGATTAAGTCATAAATAAAGGTGGGCATACAAATTATTAAAAGAAAAAAAAAGAAAGATGTGAATGTCAGCATTGAAAGGTGAACTATTAATAGTATATCCTAACTGTTTAGTTGTAATTTTATAGAAGAACAAATACCCTACTGTTCAACTTGGAGCTGATATCATTTGGAATAATTTGACGATAAGTGACACGGCACAGGGGTGCGTTCTCTTCAATCGTACGCTGCAGTTGTAAGATGGGGGTGCCTGCATTTGCTAACGATGTTGCCATTGATTGTTGTTGCCCGTCACTCTTTGCTGCAGGCTCCCTATTACTGCAAAAACATAAATTAACTCAAATGAGCCGCAACCACCGAGCAAAGTTATTAAAATGTAAGGTGTTCTGCAATTAGCGAGCATTTCATTATATACATCAACTTAGAATGCCAAAACCGATTTTCCTAAATGGTGTTTTGAGCAAGATTTTATTTATTTCTTTTTTCTTTCCCCACTCTGAAATGTTAGTGAGCCATCGAGCAATGAGCACATCTCATTCCTTGTGCTCTTACACCTCACCCTGTCAGCACAAGTCACAAAACGACGAAAAGACTTCCTCCTCCCAGAGATGATTATCGACATACCATTGAAAGTTGTTATTGTGAACCGAACTAGTCTGAGGTGGAGACGGACTGTTATTATGTCATTATGCATTCTGAGTGGAGTATCTTTCTTCACTCTTGCTCCCACCACAGCCTCCCTGACACCCATCTGCTCATAGTAATCACAACTCTGCAAGCTAAACAAGTCAGTCAGCAGATTAGAGATTTGAGATGATTGTCTGTGAGATGTGATGCTACAGGCTAAAGTAAAGATGAAGCTGTGTCGTGTCTGAGCCGGGTATCTGATGTGTTTATGTGTATGCCTATACCAGGTGTCATCCTGTATTGTTTTAGGCTTAGGAAATCTAATTTTAGACATTTTATGCGGTGAAATGTGAAATTGTTTTGTCTGGTTCTCACTTTTCTGTTGGGCTCCGTGTTATAAATCAGAAGTGGAATAGAATTAGAGCCGAAACTGTTTTATTAAAAGAAAAACATCCCTAAAATGTTGCTATTATATTTTAAAGCCGTGTCTGTGAAAACACTGATTCAAATCAACGTACCAGACGACCACACGAAGCGTTCTGAAGCCAAACATTTGTACTTGGTGTTGGGTTTTGTTTTCATTTGCTTGTAATTTCAAAAGTTAGTAAATGAGCTGCGTGTGTTTTCATGTCTGTTGTATGAGCTCCGTCAATGAATTCTGCCAGCCTGACAGTGTGTGATAAGATGCAGCAGCCTCTTCTTTGTCCTATCTTCCCCATCAAATTAATTCAACACTTCTTTTTCACTCATCATCACTTTTCTACCCTTTAATCCTCTCTGCATTCTTCACTTCTTAATCATTGGCTAGAGGTTTAAAAATATTTTATAATTGGATGAGTCATGTTTCTGGTTCTGGATAATTTCAGTGATGGCATCGATGCACATGTCTTGGTAAGATCTCTTGCAAGCTGACGAAGTCACAAGGTGTCTTTAACCTGCGGAAAAACACATTTATCTTGGTCTTCTTTGACTCAAGTCTTTCTCTGTTTCCAGCCGTAATTCTCCTAACATGGTGCCTGTGTCTTATCTTTGCTTTCATCACTAAACACATGAACGTCACCTTTTAGTTTCAAAGAGAGCTTCACACAAACCGCGCATTGCATTTTCATTCCTTCACTCCTTTCGAATATCAGCTTGATCTTTCCTAGAAAAGAACCGTAATACCTTCTTCCTTTACTGCGGAGCTTCACTCTTGCTGCTCAGAGGCTGTTTGCCCACTGAAGCTCATCTCACCTCGACTGTTTTAATAAAGTGAAGCGCATCTCTGTCTTCCTCTCGAATGCTTTGATTCATATTCACACATTTATTCTTCTTCCCTGCATCTTCTCAAGAATTTCTTGATAAACACATTTTCTCCCACTGAAGTGATGATCTGAGCTGATACTAAAGATCATCCGTCCATCTCGACCGTGTTTGACTTTGACTAAACTTTTCCTGGGACTGATCCCTGGTTATGTGCACGTTAATCACATGTGTACTGTAAAATGCTAACATAGTATGTAGCTTGTGAGTGCATGCACGCTGTCAGTGTGTGAGTGCTTGCACATTCCACAAGTGAATACTTCAGGATGTGTGTACCAGTTTAAATTCTGTTGAAGTCCCCCCCCTCCCCTCCCCTGGCTTGCACAGTTAATATTTATGCGGGCGCTATTTTCTCTCTCACATAGACACAGCCTGGAGGCATGATTTCCGGCTCCTCGCTCGCTCTCTCTTCTTCTATACCTCTGTCCCTCCCACCTTTCCTTTCTCCCGGTCTCTCTCTGTATGAGTAATTGCTTTCACAGGTAGTGGCTTGTCGACTGCATTGAAGTGCAAACCAGTGCAGTGTTAAGTTGTGGGTGCTGGAAGGAGACAGGGAGAGGAATGGGGTGTGGGGGTCGACGGAGGCTTTTCTGGAGAGGATGAATGTCCCAAGGGAAAGTCTGCAGAAGCAGCTTTTTAAATAGCCCCCTTTTCCCATCCTTTACCCTCTCTCTCTCTCTCTCTGTCTCTCTCTTTTCTGCCTGTCTTTCATTACCTCTTGCCCCCCCTTCTTGCTCTCCCTGTCCTTGGAGATGTTTTGACATCGTTGGACTAAGGGATGACAGCGTGACTCTTCCTCAGTTACCAGCTGGATGGTTTTGATTGGCAGCAGGAATTAATTAGTTTTGGAGAAAATGAGCTTTCTTCCTTTGGTGTGTGTCTCTCACACTCACCTGAATTACTTATTAATAACCTCTGCATATGTTCCCTGGTCTCCAATGGCAAAATAACAAATAAACAAACAGAAAACATGGCAAATATCGTAACTTCTGCTTGTTTTTTTGTGTTCAGCTAAAGTACACCTGCAGTGAAAGCTGAACAGACAAGACACACACACACATGCACACACACACACCTACACACACACATGCACGAGTAAAGCAGAAGCAGCGGCGTCTGTCTTCTTTCAGCTCAGAGGAACTAACAGATATTGTAGATGTGAACTAAAATGGCCTCAGAGACTGTTTGACTTTTACATTTGTTCTGAGGCTTCTGTGTTTGATTTAGTTCTAAACCCGGTCGCACTCAGGTGATGATTGATATGAGCGTGCCATTCAGCTCCACAGATATGAACACATTCAATGTGTGTTGTCGGAGTGCCTCCTGCTGGCGTTCAAGGAAACTGGGTTTAGAGAAATCACAGTGCTGCCTTTGGGTGCACTGTAGATGACATGTTAAATATACAATCAACAAACCTCTCCTCCATCACAGT
>NW_007578694.1:167612-171959 GCF_000690725.1 Stegastes partitus
ACTCTTCGCAGATGATTCAGAAGATAAGGAGCAGAAAACTTTTTGCATCAAATGTGAAGATGGTTATTACCAGTAAGGCTTTTCAGATGAGTGTTTCACTGAGTTACACTTCCACCTTCCTTTGCCATCGTACTGATCCTGCACTTTCTCTCTCTGCCAGGTTAGGAAACGACTGTCACCAGTCTTGTCCAGACCAGACCTACAGTGTGAGCGACTCCGGGATTTGTGTTTCATGTGAAGACAAACAATGTGCAAACTGTGACCAGTCCCAGTGCTACTGGTGCAAAGATGAATTCTACGTATCAGGTAACCTTTGAATGAATTATTATTTTTGGTGTCAATGTCGCATGAAAAGCTTGGTATCCTTAAAGTAAAGCACCCTGAGAAGCTGACACTTCACCAGAAGTATTGATTTCACCGTCACTGCACTGTTTTCAGAATTTTTAGCCATTCCACTAATTAGGAAAGCTGATTCACATCAGATTTGGAATTAAAACAAAAAACTTTAATACATGCTCCAGACAGCACTTTTAAATGAAGTGTATTTATCATAGTAAAATGCCCAATACATTGGCCTCTATGACTGCAGTCATCCAAGGCACAAACACGTGAAACTATCCCTTTCATTAAAAATCAGTTTATATGAGGAATTAAACAGTGTATTTTTGTGTCCAGGGGGAGAGTGTGTGGATCACTGTGAGGAAGGTTTCTTTGTGGATGAGGAGAGTCGGGAGTGCGAACCTTGTCACCGCAGCTGTCGCACCTGTGGAGGACCACGATATGACGACTGCGACACCTGCGAAGACGACTTCACGCTTCACAACGGGGAGTGTGTAGATGGCAGAATGGACGCTTGCCCTGAGAAACACTTCATAGACCGTATGGAAAATGCTCATTTTACCTCAGTATTAAATGTTGGATGACAGATTACTAAGACATTTAATCAAATGAACTATTTCTCTGCTTGTAAATATGAGACTGACTTTTTTAGATTTCCTCACTTAAACTTTAAAACCATATGAAACTGGAAAAATGGAAGCTAGCTGCAGCAACATGTTGCAGTAAAATATGTTTCTATTGTTCTGTACTTTACTGCAACGCATGCTTTAGTCAGTTTTTCCTCCCATATCACATGGTTTTACCTAGTATGTCATCCGCTCTCATTTTTTCCTCTCTTGTCTTAATAATTTGTCCTACTTTATGCCACCAGGTTACGGCATATGTCAGCAGTGCCACTCCTCCTGTAAGACTTGCACTGCTGCGAGTGAAGAGAAGTGCAGCAGCTGTCCCTCAGGTAAACATATACCTGTATATTGCGTTATACTGAGTCTGAAACCAGGAAGTATTTAGTTTTGTTTTCAGTGTTTTAGAAAAGATTCTCTCAAAGCACATGTACTTTCATCAGGAGGTGTTGTGAGTTCAACTTTGGTCGCATGTCATCACATGGTTTACCTGGAACAACGTGATAGAAACTCACGATAGACCTTCATACTGACCCCAGATGTTGACCTCTGATAACCTTTGTGTTCTGTGTAACTTCTTCCTGAATCAGTGGTTTGTTTTGTGTTTTCACCTTTAGGTTTTTATTTGACCGCTAAGCAGACTTGTCTGCCTCGCTGTCCGTCTGGTACGTTTGCCAACAAGACTTCTGGCAAGTGTGAGGACTGTCTGAAAGGGTGTGTCAACTGCCAGGACACTACACTGTGCCAGCGGTGTCGTGCTGGACTTTATCTGCAAAATGGAGAGTGTGTGGTGGAGTGTCAGAGGTGCTTCGTCCTGTTTTCTTATTTCTTGACTTGCACATGAACATAAGTCAGGCCAGCAGCACTGATGCCCCTCTCTGCCTCTTTCACAGAGGGTTTCCTCAAGGTGATGTATGCCAGTCGTGTGCCCCAGAATGTAAAACCTGTGAGGAAAACCCTACCCGCTGTCTGAGCTGTGAGAAAGACTTCTGGCTGCTGGACCACTCCTGCAGGACCTTCTGTCCAGACGGCTATTATGCTACCGACACAGAATGCCATAGCTGCCCTGCTCACTGCAACAAGTGCAATCAGGACGGCCTTTGCGAGAGTAAGTATGCTGAGCAGAGGAATGGAAGACATGGAGCAGAGGATTAAAGAGATGTTGTGTTGTATATGAAGAAATGGCTTAACGTAGTGTGGAACTAGCTCCATAGACGTAGGAAGAGGAGCAGGAGGAAGAGTAGATGCAGAGAGCTTCCCTCTCTGCACCTTGGACTGCAGACAAGTCCAAGGTGCAGAGTTCAAGTTCAAGGACCAGATGAGTCTTAGAAAGATAAAACCAACATTTGCCAGAGAGAGATATAGTGGTTTTATTACTTGTACCTTTGAGTACTAAAATAGAATGTACTAGATTGACACGTAGTACATCTTTATGACTGAAATCACAACATCGAAACTTCTTGGTTTCAACCTGCTGGTCATCTGAGGCCGTTCTGAAGGAAGTTTGCATGTTCTCTCTGTGCCTGTGCGGTTTTCTCCAAACTCTAGAGACATGAGTTGTACGTTAACTGGTGATTCTAAACTGGCTGCGAGTGTAAGAATGCATGATCGTTTGTCTCTTTGTGTTGACCCCAAAGTCAGCTGGGATAAGCTCCAGCCTACATGACCCTCCCCAGGATAGGGCGGGTATACGTAGCTGATGGATGGATGGAAATAAAGAACTACTTTAAAACAACTGAAGTCAGCTGTGTAACATTTATTTGTTTAGCGGAGCTACAGAACTATTTTTGAGATCACAGATTGAGGATTCACTTTGAGTCAACAGCAAGCGGAAAAGTCACATTTTTTTTACCTTTCAGTTGTTGGTCTTATCTTGAATACCTTTTTCTTCTCTGTCCCAGAGTGTGCACATTACTACTTCCTCCATAACGGGAACTGTGTGGACGATTGTCCTGACGGCTACTTTGCCAATGACAAACAAGATGAGTGTGTGCGCTGCCATACTGATTGTGCCACATGTGACGGACCAGGATTTGATGACTGCATTGAGTGTCGCCAGAAAAAAGCTGTCCGTCGCAACGGAGAGTGTGTGGCTCGCTGTCCCAATAACACTTACCACGATGAGACAAACAATGAATGCAAAGGTGGGGAAGGTGGAAACTAATGCGATCATGCAATAATAACAATAAATAGATGCAATTGTTTGAAGGATTTCTTCTTTTCTAGTTTGTTGTGTCTGATGGCCTCTTTTTTTTTTTTCCAGATTGTGACAAGTCGTGTCTGACCTGCTCAGGTCATGAAGCCTCGTCCTGCCTCAGCTGCGACACTGACAGGCGCAAAGATGCCACCGGACACTGTGTGTGGTTTCGTCAGTGCTCCCTGCAATCATACGTAGACCAGAATGGGGATTGCCAACAGTGCCACAAACTCTGCCATCGCTGTTCTGGACCAGGCAAAGACCACTGCCTCGGCTGCAACGAGCCGTACTTCCTAATGAGTAAGTCAGACGTGGAGTTGATGTTTCAGTTATGTTTCTTATCTACAAAAAGGACACTGCATCTCTAAAAATCTTGACTCTTCGTCTGTGTCCATCAGACAACACGTGTGTGCAGGAGTGTCCTGTGGGTTACTATGCCGACAAGGATGTTCGTGTGTGCGCGCGCTGCCACTTCTCCTGTCAGTCATGCGTTGGCCGTCACAGTGTGGAGTGTCTCGCCTGTAAAGCTGGATTCTTCAAGCAAGGAAGCAACTGTGTCGAAACCTGTTCAGAGAGGTTAGAAGAACAACATATACAGCCCCCTCCTTCCTCCAGTCTTCTCCTTTTTTATCAACTAACCAGATATTCTCTCTCATTTTCAGTCACTTTGGCAACATGACCACCCTGGTTTGTGAGCATTGTGACCCCTCTTGTAGGAAATGTTGGGGTCATAGTAACAGAAACTGTCTCAGCTGCCGGGAGGGTTACGTCTACCTGAAGCAGCAGGGACAATGTCTGCAGAGGTGCCCTCCAGGCTACTACCTAGGCAGTCAGTCCACAACGTGTCACAAGTGTCACCCTACCTGCAAGACCTGCAGCGGTAAAGGAAGCCTGTCATGGCTTGTTAGCTTTTTTGTGAGATTTCCATATTGTTAGGAATGAATTGTTACGTTGCGCAATTTCCATTTTTTGGATGTAGTGAGATGCTAGAGAAGGACAAATGGCAATTAAAGCCGCAAGCGACGATGGACGGATCCTCACCCTACGCTTGTCGGCCTTCGCGCACGGCCGGGGCGCAGTTGAGCCATGTTGCATTTTAGAGGTTGGAGCGGAGAGATATTTTTATTTGTGCCGACCAGCTCTATATGCATTCCGAATTGCGTCGCTGTCGGTCAAACGTGCTTCCGA
>NW_007578694.1:177557-204533 GCF_000690725.1 Stegastes partitus
GCTGAGAGCAGGCACTGAACTATATTGTAATATTAAGGCCAAATAAGATCGGGGACGATCATTCTGTAGCTGAGCCTTTCTTCACTATTTCTTAAACTATGACAATAAAGAATACCCGTTCTCATAATAGTTTTTTGTAGTGATACATTTTTGAAAACTAAGTAAATTAAAGTAGTATTTCTGGGGCAATCACCTTGCATTGTCGGATAAGTGACTGTCTCTATGCACTTACAATAAATGTCATCATAATGTTATATCACCCCCTCAACCCCCAACCCATGATATATATTTCTTCTGTGCTTCTTGATGTGCTTTTTACTCAGAAAATCTAGTCCAGCCATGTGATTAGACTTGATGCTTCCTACTGTGTGACTTCTCTCTGCTTTCAGATGAAGGCACTCTGTACTGCAAATCCTGTTATGATGGATTCACTTTTTCAAACGGCATCTGTAACAACCCGTGTGTGGTGGGCTTCTACGCTGCTCCACAGGTGACAACGAATTTGTGTAAACTCAACTGTGCTTTTAAAATTTGCCTCATGAAAAGATGAATAACATATTATGGCTGCAGTACGGCTACTCTGTAAGTTATGGAGAAGTATACGAAGAGCAAACGTGTGAAAGTAGCACTCAGTCTGCTGTGTAACATTTCATCGCTCCAGGACTCTGGGTCAAAGAGCGGCAAACCAAACTGCAAGGCATGCGACCCGTCTTGCCTGAGCTGCCGAGGTCCCAGCTTGTGGAACTGCACCGCGTGCCACACACTCCCGTCCGTTACTGATGATGGTCGCTGCTTGAGCTGCTGTGGGAATGAGTCGCGCCACGATGACAAGCTGATACCCAGGGAGTGCTGTAACTGCGAGTCATCAATAAGTAAACACAAACTTCCAGCAAAACACACACATTTTCCTTTGGCCTCTTGCATCATTGTGTCAATGCAAAGTTTGTGAACAGATACTGTATTTGTGGAAAACAGTGTTTGTGTGTGCATGAGTCACCAGTCTTCTTTCAGGGCATCATCTATCTGTTGAGGGTGTCCTGTATAATTCACCTAATTGATGGGTTTCCCACAGATTAGACACGAGTTTCTTCTTGCTGCCAAATGGGTGTTTTCAGTATTTTAGCTAAATCACAAGACATTTTTCAAACTTTCTTCACTTGCAGCACCACAGACAAGACAACATCTCATTGAAACATTCATCCCAAGCAGGGATTCACCAGAAACAAACATTACATTTGTGAGATGCACCCTAATAGTCTGCTCCTTCTCCTTCTTTACAGCCAGGTGCATCCTGGGTGTCAACTATGTGATGAAGGCAACAGACGAGGCTGAAGGCAGCACAGCCCGACTCTTTACCACTGCTGGTGTTCTGATCATCCTCGTTGTGGGCACGGGGATCTTCGTCTTCCTCAGCACTCGATCTAAATCAGCCGGCATCGCACCCAAAACCAAAGCTGGAGGCTATGAGCAACTGAGCACCAATGGAGGTGTTGCATCCCAACCCACCACCACTTCATTCGGGGAGTACAGCGACAGAATCATTGGTTGCGAAGACGATGAAGAAGAAGATGACGGTGAGGATATCGTGTACATGGGACAAGATGGAACGGTGTATCGGAGGTTCAAGTACGGACTCTTGGATGAAGATGACATTGAGCTAGAGTACGATGATGAGAGCTACTCATATAGCTGAAAAGAAACAGACATGAGTGGTTCCTCCTTTCATATTAGTCTATGTTGTGAAATGTGTTTCTTGTTTTTGTTAACAAAAACAGAATATGTTGGTATATTTAGTAGTTAGAGCAGGGTAACATATTGATTCTTATTGTACATTCAATATATACTGAGAGGAGTTATGGGTATAACAAAAACAACATTTTGTGCTTTACATTTTGAAACCTCATTATCTTGGCCTAATCAACATTTTCACTGAAAGTGCTTCTCTAGCTCTTTCTACAGAGGCCGTGTCTGGCTTGTTTTATTTGGAAATCATCGCAAGGTTTGGTTTTGAGAAGTAGCTTAGAGATATACAGTCGATTCCTGGTGTCAGTATAAGATACTCAGTCAGCTGCATTCAATTTGCTAATCAATCACTGTGAATGTGATCTGAGACATAAACTTACCTCTGGTTATGCCCTCTGCCTTAAAATTAAGAAAAATTGCTTTACTGTTGGAATATGCAGCCGAGTCCATTGACTGGACCTGTCTCATAGACATGCTGTAGGACGTATGTTTCTTTTTTTGGTCACAAACCTCAGGGCATTAATGTGGTTCATGTGTGTGACAATCATATTAATTTTCAAGAGTTTGTTTACTTTTCCTAGAAAAAATAATTTCATTCGAAGAAAAATGTTTACGGCATAAAATGATTCAGTGATTATTGTCTGATGATAGAATTTAGAAAAAAAGATGCAACAATACATTAATCTTTGCAGGAGTTTGCATTAATATAACTTTGATGAGCGCTTACGTAATACACTCCCTCTGGTTCTGCATCATGTGGTGTGAAACGTTTGGTAATCGTTGTTGTAATGTTACCGTTTTGTACTGCTGTTTCTTTGTTTAACTGGACTGTGGGTCACACGGGAGGAGTTCCCTGAAAATTCAAGGCAAAATTCCTTCTAAAGCACAGTCTGATCTGTAACTCTGGTACACTCTGGATCTTTTCAAGGAGATTTACATAGAATGAGCTCACGCAGTCGGTTTTCTTCTTGTTTAGTCTACAGAGAAATGTTGTTCCTCTGTGCATCTGTACAGACATCCTCTTTAAACAGAGAACTGCAGGTGAAGCAACTTTCCCATAAAATGGTTTTCTTTTAGCTCTTGTGAAATGTTTTGACTCCACGTCTATCTTGTATTGTCTCCCTGAGATGCTAACAAATCTGCTTCACAACCACTGGAAAGTGTGCAGATGCAAATAATTACTTTTTTCTGCACATGGTTGATGTAAAATGTGCTGTGGGTGACTGTTTCCTAATAAAACTGAATTTTAATGTGTGCTGCAAGCGTGAATGACCATGCATATGACTGCTGAGCTGAGGGGCATGTTCACACTGAATTTGGTGTGTTTAGGTTGTAAAAAAAAAAAATTCAACCACCGTAGAAGTTTTCCCTTTTTGTGGCTTTTTAGCATTGAATCGTGTTCAATTTGAGATTTTAACAGGAAGATTCTTTTATGTCAAAGTGAAAACAGATTGAAACAAAGTAGCGTAAATTCATTAAAAAATATAAAATAAGTGATTGTACAGGTTTTCCCTCCCTTTCAAGTGACTCACCTAATTCAACACAAGTCCAAGTAAATATGTGTCAAGTGACTGTAATATAAAGACACCTGAATCTAGAAGGTTCAGCCACTGGTAAGTCCCTACTCCTAGCTTTAGCTACACAATGAAGGCAAAAACCCTCCAAAAAACAAAAAAAAAAACTTTAAGCAACTCTGTGAAAAAGTTTCTGAAAAGCAGAAGTCAGGATACAAGAAATATCTAAGTCGGAGTAGAGTTAAATCCATCATTATGAAATGGAAGGAATATGGCACCTACGTAAATCATCACAGAGCAGAACCTCAGAAACTGAGTGAGCAAACAAGACAGAGATGAGAAAGGGAGGCAACCAAGACACCTAAGACTCCTCTGAAGGAGTTACAAACTTCAGTGGCTCAAAAAGGAGAGAGTGTGTAAACAATAATTGCTACAGGGATCTTCATCAGTCAAACCTTTCTTGGGGGTTTGACAAAGAAGCTCATATTCAGTCATGGTTATAGTTTACCCAAAGGCCTTGGTGAAAGTCTGCAATCAACTGGATGAAGGTTTTTTTGGCCAGAGGAGCCCAAACTTTTTGTCCGTCAGACTAGACACTATGTTTGCTGAACACTAAACAGGCACATCACAACCACATCGTTTCCACCATAAAGCACGGTGGTGGTAGCATCATGATGTGTGGTTGCTTCTGGGCAGGATGCTCTGGAAGACTTGTAAAGGTAGAGGGTAAAATAAATGCAGCCAAGTTTAGGGAAATGTTGGAGGTCAAAGTCATTTTTGTATTGTCTGATTTTATATGTCAAAGTCTTAAAAAAGAAAACTATCTCAAGTGTTTTTTGATCAAATCATTTATTTGGTTTAAATTATATAAAACACATAAATGAAAACATAAAAGAAGCGTTGAACCTTTACCCCCTACATGCTGTAACCCTGGTCCCTCTGTAAACTAGAATAAATAACTGCAACAAACGAGACTGGAATACACTTAAGCCTACAACAGGATACAGTGTGGTTAAAACTGTAAAGACAATTCCCTCTTAAAATCTTTGACAGGTTTGACGAAGCAGCACATTTTAGTTACTTCAGTCCCTGGTAGCAAAGTAACTGATGAAATCAAAATACACAAAAAACTACCAGACTGAGAATGCAAAGGAACAGGCAATAAACAGGTAAGTGCTTCTTGTGAATGGATCATAGCTACTGCTGCATGATAACTGTGAGCACTCATAAAATGCAGTCATATCTTTTGCTCCCTAAATAGCACTTTAACAAACTAAATATTATACAATACAGGTCTAAAATTTAAATTCAAATAGCTATAGTTACATATTTCTTCATTTAAAATTATTTTTACAGCGGTTCAAATAGTTGCAGACACTTGTAGGTTTATGTTTCATGTCATTTTTCTTGTAAAAGCGTAACAGGCACACACACACACACACACACACACACTATGGAGAGACACTCCTCCTTCAGAGATTCGTCAACAGTTTTGGAATATATTTGCAAAATTTTTGAGAGATCCCATGAAAGGAAAAAAAATATACGTATATAGATTTTAGGAATATGAGTGTGTATTGTAGATTTTTTTCCTGCTCTTTCACATCTTAATGATAGAAATTAATGTTCACACACTTCAAAGATTGCTGCCGTCTGCAAATACAGGAGAACATAACACGAGCTGTGAGTTTTTGTTGTTCTTCAATTCACCTATTAATGCTTTACTATCTGTAACAAACCCGTAGAGACTGGCAAGGTGCAGAGAAAAAACTAAAACTTATCCAATGTGCATAAGAACTTAGTCTCTAATTCTGCAGTAGTGTCCTTAAGATTATCTACAATTCTCTATTGATTCACGAGGCTGATAATAGGAAAACAGAGGATGAATACGGTGAAATCATTTAAAGGCCCATGCTTCAAAGATCTTTTTGTACACAGTTCATTGAACCAATAACCATGCTGGAGGTTATAAAGTAATTCCTGTGTATAAAACATTAACTGTTTAAAAAAAAAAAAAAAAAAGCAAATGCGTGAAACCAAATCCAATCTCTGTTCCACTGCAGAGGTTTCATACAATTTAGGGCAGTGATAAACAAGGATTGTTCACAATGAAAGGGAAAGACTTTCTGAAGAGGGAGAAGAGTTCCATTAAATGAACATAATTTCAGAATTTAACCATGGTTTCCACAGATGCCTTGCATTTAGCCCCACTGTTGCATAATGTTGTCAAACTGTGTGACAAATAATAATAATGCCCAAACCTCCTCCTTAGCCAATGGAGGCAGAAACAAACCTAAACACAACAAACTTAAATAAGTCAAATATTACTAACCTGGCAAAGTTTTTACTTTAATGTTTTATTTTTTTAATGGGATTGAGTTTATGGTCTTCCTTTGTTGATTTTTTTTTATACAGCTTCTTACAAAACTGCCTGTATTTGTGGTCACTCCCATCTCAAGATGAAGAGTTTTTTTTTCAGTGCTTTCTCTCATAAAAGAATCCAAATATACAGCAAGACCAGTGTGACCCAAAGAGGCAATCTGGTGTGAACACATACAAATAAACATATTCAGTGATTGGCTGCAACAAAACCCATACAGAAAGCAAAACAGTGCCTTAACGCAGAAACACTGACAACGTAAAAGAAAAATGCAACAAAAATAATTGTTTATGATTATGTCCATGTGCAGTTATAGCGACAGTTGAGAGAGACGTCAGAATGAGGCTGTGCATTTACACAAACCTGTATGTACATAGAAACCTCTGTGTTGCTCTGGTCTGTGAGCGTATGCACCGAGTGCTGCTGTCCCAGCCAGCTGTCAGTGACCGTTCATAATAGTCTGTGACGTGGATGCAGTGGTGGAGGGCAAGACTGAAGACGAGCTGGCCGTGCTGGTGAAGAAGTTGTCGTCTTTCAGTTTGAGATGCTCTGGGAGCTCCAGCTTCACCTTGGCCTCCTCGATGTCACTGTTGATTGCCGCGATGAGGGCTTCTGTTTGTACAGAGACAAAGATGTGTAGAAAAGAAGTGAGTAAAGTCAGAGTACGTGCAAGACGGAGGTGAAAAAAGGAGGATGTGTGTGTAGGAACAAGAAAAAAAACTAAGTACTACTGAATCATTGGTTTTGATATGAAGATTATGTGCTAAAATGTGTCTGTGAGAGAAAGCTGTACCAAGTGAGTCGTAGGTTCTCTCTGGACGGATGTAGCCCACCATGACAACACTGAGGATTTCCCCATAAAAGTCTTCTTTAAACGTGTGAATCACATGGGTCTCCTGGAGCAAAAAATAATAATTAAATCATGGTTATTTTCACATTTAAATGGCAAATTCCAAAGTTGACTGCATTGTACTTGTGCTATCAAACCAGAATATATTAGATCTATATATAGATATATTGAAATCAACAAGTTGCTAACTTGTGCTAAAAAATGCCAGCGTATAGAGTGTGAGTACATTTTGCAACATTACTTCAACAATTTAAAAATAGGACCAAAATATGAACAGTGGAAAGGATTTTTCGAGTTCAGGACACCCTCTGATGGCCCAAAAGTTCTCATCAGATGCAAAAAAAAAAACTAAAAATGGCATTCTCAACAGTTTTGCCAAAGCCTTCATCAAATGAACAGAATTTTAGAATACTGTAGAGTTTTTCCACAAGACTCACAGCAAATTAAAATGACTTCATTTAATTTGGTCCTGTTTAACTCTAGAGAACCGGTGCAAAAAGAGCTCAGTTCAGTGTGACATCCAGCACCAAGGTTAAAGTCAGTACACCAACAAATACATTCAAATGTCCAATCGAACATAACACAAGCTCAATGAGCAGCTCTCGTCTTTGGTTCAAATGTTCCACTGTGGAAAATCTGATGTTCAAGCCAAAGCTGTGGAGAAAGAATTTAACTTGTGACCAGACCGTCACTGGCTTGAAATCTTGCTTCATAAAAGACTGTTTGACATTTAAAATGTCAACAATTCTTCTGCTTTCTGAGTAGAACACCAGGCAACACTTACCATGGATTTCTTGGTATTTTTGTAGTAAGGGTTCCAGCCGATGCTCATCACCATTTTGTACACATCGCTGTTCCCAACGCAGGCCCAGCCATAGTAGATCCCTGTGCTGATATCGGCTGGAAGATGGTCCACCACTGAGTCTGGGAAGTTGGCTAAAGATCAGAGGAAGGAGCCAGAAGAAGGATGAAGGAAAAGGGTTACTATGAAAGAAGTTGGAGACGAGCTCAACGGCACTTCAAAGAAGAGAACATTATTTATGCATCATCTGCCTGATAGGATAATGAAGGCTAGAAATATCTTCACAAACCCTTTTATTGTAAATTATTTATTTTAAAACATGCTAAACTCATTTGTAAAAGCTTTTATTAGTTTTATATATATTTCTTCTTCTTTTTTCTTTTTTTTTTAACAAACTTAAGTGCGTTGACTAAAAGGCGTCCACCTAAAGTGTTAATGTGTGTAATCACTCAAGCGATGTCCCACCCACAGCATTATCTGATTAGTTATCAACAGTGAAAGACAAGTTATTAAAAATTCTCTCTTGATTAAACATAGGTAACACATAAACAAACAAAAGGGTGACTACTGCAAAGTCGGTGCTGTGACTTTGCCCTTGTGAGGGTTCACTACCTTTACTTATTTAATGTGTAGAAATGCCAGATCCTTCCTTTATCCTTATTTATTATTATTATTATTATTTATTATAATATTCTTACATGTTGTAATGTTTTTAATGATGTTTTTAAATGCTGTAAAGCACTTTGTGTTGTTGTTGTGTTGTCATGTCGTACATGAAAAGTGCTACATAAATAACATTTGATTTGATGATTTGATTATTATCATCATCATCATCATTATTGTTATTTACCTGTGTAAATTAATTTGTGTATTTTTCCATTGTTGTGTCAGCATTAAAATTACAACCTCTGCACTTATAAATAATAATAGTAGTGCAATAATAATTGTTATACCAATTTTCTCCTAGCATTAATTAAGAACAGGCTCTTAATAGGCTGAAATTAGGTACTTTATTATGATTTTTTTCTGCTGCCTTATCGATCAGCCCTAGATCGACAGTACTACACACTTCTGGAAACAGACATGATTACGTAACACTATTTCGGTAAAAACCGGCGCTTTCATCATCAGGTTCGGTTATTCAACTCACATTTACCGCCGCTAACACACCGACAGCTGGTTGCGTAAAAAGCTGTCGTCATCAGTGCAGCAGAGCAGAAGTCAGTAAAAGGGCAGGAAGCCGGTACGAACCGACATCAAGGATCTATCAAATCACCTCAGACGTAATGAACAACCGAACACCGTCGATGTTCGGTGTAAGGTCACTCTGGGTCTCTGGCTCCGCGGTGTGATATAATCTGTTCAGACCGACTTAACGTCACCTACGTAGACTAGACTGAACGTTAGCTTGCAGGAAAAGCCCAAACAGAGGAATAATCAGCTCACCTGTGGGAATGCCGAGTTCTTTGCTTCCTCTCCCAAAGCCTCGAATGACCTCTCCCCGGCAGAAGTACGGGAGGCTCTTCATGGCTGGTATCCCGACAACAGCTGGCTATCTACGCTACAGAATGACCTCGAACGACACAAGGAAGTCAGACCGGCTAACCAGCCGGGACTACTCTGCTGGCTAACGCTCCGCTTTGACAGCTAGCCGAAGCTGAAATCTTACCCGTCCCTGTGTTTAGCTACGACGTTAGCTTCACTCGCCTGGTTAGCTTTGCTGGAACCGGATAAAGTTGGACCTTTGAGCAGCGATGGTTAAAGTTCACCAGCTATGCTAGCTATGCTAATAACCGTTAGCCTCATCAGAGGCACGCAGCTCCTGAGACGGTGTTCTCCGAGGAGTTGTTGGGAAAGTGACGGTCTCGGTTTCGGCCAGGTCCGCGCACAGTATAAAGATGAAAATAAAGCCTGATACGCACAGAGAGCCGGTGATGTTACATGTGTTGAACCCTGAACACATCTGCGTCCACAGCACTGCGTCACACGTCACGGACCACGTGACCAGGGCTGCACGGGAATCACATGCTGCCTTCACGTGTTGTAGGAAATATAGCAATTACTAATGTGGCGTTCAGCAAGTACAACCACAATGCCACCAACCGGACCCCCTCCGAATCAGCTGATTTTTTTGTACAATAGGTTTAGTCTATTTATTGAGGCCATGCAGAATTTGACCGTCATACTGTGAATATTTATTACAGGCCCTTCAAGTACATGGGGAGAATTAATTTTAAGGTATTATACATTTGTGAGTCCTCATGACTTCATAAGAACAAAAGATAACCGCATGAAATTATCAAGGATGGAAAAATCAAAAAAGTCTAACAAAATTATTTTGGCACAGAAGAAATCATTGCAAGATGTATCCAAAAATGACCTTTAAAATACAAAAGCTTGTTTCAACCAACTGCATATCATACGTGGTGATATGACCCTTGGAAGTTGACTCAAAATCTGCTTTTTAAAGTATTCTCTGGTGAATTAACTATAGAAAAGAGAAAACAGACATTTACCTAGTGCAGTTTTGCTACTGAAGCTCAAGTGACTGTGATATAACCCATCACACTGATGCTCAAAGTTGGTTATAGAAAAATGATGCTAAACAAAAAAAAAAAAATGGCTTTAGATTGTAACACCTGCAGTTTATGGAAAATTGACTGAGTTGCAGTTTTTGACAGAACTTTAATGTATTTTTCAGCCATGTAAATTTATGAAATTCTTATGAATTTACAAGGCCTAAAAATGCTAGAAAAAAGGAACTAGAATTAGGAAGCGCAAAATTTCAACATATACCTGTTTTCCTCATCAATCACCAGTGTGGTGTTGTTAGACCTGGGCATTCAAGGCTATTGCTCCAAATGTTTGTTGATAAGCCGCAGATATAGATTTAGTTATTTAACAAAAAATAATGACAACAGTAATAATTATTTATTGATCTGTCATTCCTTTGAACATAACGATACGGTGAGATGGGGTGATCAAAAATGTCGGGATATTATTTTACTGTTTGTAAATGTTTGGTCTGTTTGCAAAAGACCAAATATTTTTCTGTCACGTTGAGTGTTTTAATATGGAGATATTTCTGTTTTACAGTCTGACAGGAATATTTGCCGCTGTGATATTGTGTGTATGGATGCTAGCCCAAAACTACATAAAGAATGCAGTTTCTCTAATCATAACTAACAAAATATTGACATAGACAGCTATTTTTATATTTAAAAAAAAATCTTAATATACATATTTGTTTTTCTTTATATTTTTTATTCTCTAATAAATGCATATCAAACAAGAGTTTGGGTCTTAAGAGGTCAAATCAAACTTGGTCACCTGGGTGAACTGTTTCCCTTCACCAGCACAGGGATCTTTTCTTCTTGACTATTTAAAAAGTTTGTCACCCAATTTCTGATTAAATAAAACTTATGGAAAAAGTACTTTCAAGGCAACTTTCGTATATCATGACAGCAAGGTGTAAAGTTTGATTTGAGGTTTTTGGGACAGTGAGTAGGTTGAAAGCTAAAGACTTCTGGGCTGTTCAGTAGATCAAGATATCAACAACACCTCTGCTCTACATGTTGGAAATACTTGACCAGTTCTAAGTAAAGTTAGGTAGGGTGTTACGAGCATTACACAACCTTGCAGTTGCTCCCTGGACTATTTTATCTGACCAGCCGATTGCAACCAGCCTGCAGATAGTTGACAGAAAGTGAGATGTGTTGGCAGCTGCTCACCACTGTGACAATACCAGGACAGATTCAGGCTGGTGTATTATGCAGCCAATGTCTCATGATGAATGTCTGCTTGAACAGGCTGTACCTCTGTCAACACGGGGAGTCGGGTCAAATAATGCCATTGGCAATTTGATGAGCTTAACACATTTGTATTTTTTCCACATTGCCATTAAGCAATAAATAAAATTTCAGGAAACAAACGCTTTAAATGTTAAAATACATTTAACCGAAAAAGCAGACGGTAAGTCCAGTACGTCTTTGGCCTGCTGCTAAGGTACAGACAATTATTGGTGGTCTACAAACAAAATAATAATATTTAAATAAACAAACACCAGCTTATATGTATTCGTACTATTGTCAGGATATTGCTTGTCCATAAATTGAAAATAATATTGAAAAATAAACAACAGTTAAGAAGTCTACTGTAAATGTTACATGTACATGCTCAGGTACAGTTAGTTGTTCTTGGGTATTACTGGTTTATAAACAATAAATAACAGGTTGTTGATCTGCCCCGGTATAACCCCTGTGACAGGGCTACTGGTCCAACTCTCCGTTCCTAGGGTTAGGTTCTACCTGCCTACAGGCCCTTGACCTACTGAGATTCTGTAGAACTGCTTAAGCTGGTGTCGAGAAAACTCGCCCAGCTTCTAACTGCCTTAATCCAGATGCCTATCCCGCTTCCTCTAATAGTTGACCCAACTAATTAGCCTCAGTAGCCGAATCACACTACCAGACACACCTGTTAGTGGCAGCTTTCTTCTTAGATAGATCGAGCACTTGGTAATTACTAGGTTAAAATGTAGAGGTTTGGCAACACTAACCCCAGGGTTGTGTTTAAGAATATGATTTTACTCATGACTTAGAATAACCATTAAGAACCACTATGAAGATCTTGTGCACACAACTGACTAACTTTTCACTGCCATTCTGTAAATGATTCAATGCAATTTCAAACCAAATAAACTTTAAATGCAGGATTAAATATTTACTGCAAATCTTTAGCAGGGACACAGCTACAGCTCTTGATCATTCATTCAAAATATTTCAGAATATGATTTAACCAACTGATTCGAGATAAAATTATAGAACTGATCTTTTCTAAAATAGTAACCTAATAAGTAATTTGGGGAGAGGGAGAGAGCCAAACAGCTTGGCCTTGACTGGTTAACTCAGCCCTGCTCAGACCTGAGCCTTGAGGAGTCCTCTTCCAGTGATACAGCAACCAAGTACAGAGTCCTGAACCCCGGACAAAACCCTCCTGAGTCAGGGGGAGATGAGAAGTCCTGACTCTGATCATATCTGCAGTACTTTTGCATCCATCTGGGGAAAGAAGAGAATACTTCATCATGCAGAACACAAAAAAGGGGTTCTGCTGCTCCTCTTGAGTAGAATTTGCAGACCCATCAGGACTTCTTCAATCGGTGGAGGAGTGTTCAGATCCAACGATGTCCTCCGTGATCTCCATCGCGAGCAGTCTCCACGAGCAAGAAGTCTCTTTGTCATGCCTTTTTATAATGTATTCAACTCTCCCCCCTCCACATGTTTACTGCTAACCACACAGTTTTTATCTGTAGCACATACATTTGATTACACACACGTTTCTAACAGGTGCTTCACCTTTAGCTCATATATATGATACCTTTAGGATCTGATTCACTTATCTGGTAATCGCAAAGAGCACAGTTTGTCAATCACAGGATACATGCTGGTAAAAAGAGGAACCATCAACTGCTTTAGTAATGAGTTCATTCTGCGGACAGTGGCCTCATATGACATGTCTAGACATGAGTGTTTTAGGGACACTAACCTTTCTTGCTCTCTTGACATTTTCACCCCTTCTCTCATCTTTAACTGTGCAGCTTTAATTCAATGGCTGCATGAAATCACCTTTAATTCATTGCAATGTTAAAATAGCCATTTCATATTTAAACACTCACTGACCAGATTACAGCATTTATGATCATAGAGTCTTTTATATTGCTTACACCGGGCCAGTGTTCTTTGTTAATGATTGCTTCTGGGATCTCAGTCCTTGGCCTCACTTGACAAAGTATCATTTACAGTCACAATGAGTCTTCCACATGTTCCTGTTAATAGTTCCTGCAACAATATATAACTGTTGTTAAGATAAATTAAGGGTTCTTTTTACTGAGTGTTAAGTTTGTGTTGATGTAATAACTTTAACAAGGGAAAGCTTATCAAAACGAGGGAAAGATTATATAGAGATAAAAACAAAAACAACATTAATAACATAATTAGTATTATTGGCTGCTCAAGCAGTCCATATTAAAACAGTGAAAAACTGACTCAGATGTCTGGTTTATTCAATGTATGAAGCAAACCACAAGAGGGCGACTTCAGGCCTTTTCTTTCCCAAACCCTTCACCCTTGGGACATGCAAGTTATTTTAACTTAAAATCTAACAGCATTAGGTTATCTAGCATATACTGTCCAGTGGGCCATGTCAGCACAGCTTTCATTATGACAGTTACAGCTGTGGCCCAGGGGCTTTATGTTGTCAGACTGTCTGTCCATCCTTCCAGTTTGACATAAGAGGCTTCTTTCAGTCCTCTCTCAAACCATCTGTCCTTCAGACGGATTCAGGAGGAGTGAAAGAAGCCATCAAACTGGAAAGACCAGAAAGGCCATCACTCAACAGAGGTGGAGGTCTGAGGCATCACCTCTCACCTGTTGACAATTTAGTCCTAAGAACTCTTCCCGGGAAGATGAACCCACATTCACACCTAGCCACAAAAGACTGTAACCGAACCCCAGTGTGGCAGGAGGAGTGCCAACCACTCACATAACAAGGGGGAGGAGCAACAAATCCCCAATTGAAACCAAAGCTCAGGTGTTAATGGCTCCTTAAGGATATAAGTATCTGGAACTCCCAACTAGTCTGTCAGAACTGATGAAGCTTCTTGGATGAGAGGTGGAACGTCTTCAAGAAACTCAAGCGAGTCCTGCTGCTACAATTAAACAATAAGAATATATAATTAGACCCCTTCTGATGAGTAGAATGGTGATTTTCTTTACATGCACTGTGTAATAATAAATATTAATGTTTGTATACTTTCTCTCCTTGTCCTCTGATTTATTTAATGCGTGGCCTGTGGGTCCAACACATGGGAACAATGTCTGGAGAACAACAACGAATGAAGTTTAAAGTTCTGAGCCTTAGTGGGAAATAAAACTCATAGAGCAGAGAAAGATTCACCAAACAGAGAAGAGCAGCAGATAGAACTACAGGAGACAAACTGTCGCTCAGTGAACAGAGGAAAGTGTTGCAGCATCATGTGACACACTGACATCATCCTTTTTCTGTTGAATACATATTCAGTTGCAGTAGTCGATATTCATAAGGTTCCATAGTTATGAATAACAAATTCCTGGCTATCACATGCTGCTAATATCCATCCATCCATTATTTATATAACATTTATTGTATAATGGTCATTGGTCCTTATTTATCGCCAATGATCAGTTACCGACCCTGAGAAACCCATATCATCATTCCAAATTAGCCCAGTGGTTCTCCCGCTTAATTGTCACATACTACATCCACTATAACCTACAGTCTGCTAGCTAGTTATGCAAATGCAAAGAGCACCTCTGTCTCTTATTTATTTTCCTAAAGAATGGTGAAATCAAGAAGAGGTGGATTCATTTTGTGAAGGGACATACAGATAGAAAGCTAAGGATCACCACCAACACCCACCTCTGCAGTGTTACAGACAGTCACTGGACTTGATGGATAAATAAACTGGGCGGGACCAACTATCTCCCTTTTGGGCCTTCATATTCCAGTTCTGCCGAAATCTGCTGCCGTCATCTCACCCGTTTAGCTTCAGTTAAAATAAACTCAGGTCTGTTTGCACAGTTACGAGGTGTCAATTACAGCCAGTTGATGTGGTGTGAAAATTGGTATAGAGGTGACAGAATGATGTACGCAAGTATGTCACCCTTCTGACACCCTTCTGATCCAAGTAGGTACACAACAAAGTCTTTCACCAGGGTACCTCATGATGAGTTAGGAGATTACATCACCAGACCAGTTTGACATGAACTCAACTTGCAAACATTTACATTTTACTACTCTGAGCCGGATTCACCCTTGACATCCGGTGGTTAAATAATTGTGCATCAAAGGCACCTGCAGCACTTGGTTAAAACAAAGAAAACTGGATCAAGAGACCGCATGTTGTAACAGCCAGGAGAGATTCAATTAAACAACATCTGAGGAGAGAAACTGGTAAAAAAGCTTAAAACGGGTAAGTAAAAAACAAACTAAATCTGCTACCTTTAATAATCTTTCGAATAAGGCAGAAAATCAACAACATGTCAACCACTTACAGTAGAGCAATTGTTAGAAGTTGTTCAACTGGAGATGGTAGAATTACCTGGAATTATTCCACAGTAAGTGTATTTATCTTCAACTAAGTTAGAAGCAGGACATTATTAGTAACGCTCCAGTCAATTCTAATGTTTTAAGCTGACTGTGAATATACTACTTTATACATTTAATTCCAAACTTCTATTATCTATTTCCTTTTATAAAATCCATTTTACAATAAATGGAAGTACATTATGAACAACACTTAATGTCAAAATATATATGCTACAGGATTTTCATTCAATCAAATATTTCAGTTGCCTTCTCATGGAGGAAGAAATACTTTTCTTTTCCACTGTATCTTAGTAAGGAGATACAACTACTAAATTCAACCTAATGTGCTGCCACTAGATAATTTATGTTTTGTTTTTATTTATTAGTGCTTCTGTGTTGAGCAATAAGGTGTTACAGTGTTTTACTTGTCTTTCCAACATACAATATGCGTTCAAATAGGATGGCAGATCACTTTTGAACGTCCAGTGACAAAAATACAGAAAGTATGAACGCTTCGAAAATAGCTAAAGCAATAATTCTTTTTGAGTTTTTATTTGATGGGAATTTGATGGTTCCTCTGGGTGAGAAAATCTTATCCCTGGATGGAGCAGTTTCCATCCTGGCTTCCCCAGCTTGTAACCAGCTTTGTGGTTCAAGGTCTTTCACTAACCTCCTCCTGCTTCACTGATTATTGTTGATTCCATGATTCAGTCAAAAAAGGCTGCAACATAATGTTTCTAGAGTGCCAAGATTTGAACGCAGGTCCTCATGCCAGAGATGTTGTTTTCCTTTTGGCACTTCTAATATAACCAGTCAGCAGTCTGACTCACTAAAGTGCAATTTGAACCATCTTTCTGAATTACAAATAAAAAAACAAACCAAAAAAGAAGCTTTTTTAAAAAAAAATATCTCTGGACCAAACCCTCTTTCTTCATTGACGCAAAGAGGGGATGCTAAGTCTCTACACATGGCCACAGCCAGAATCTTCTCAGCACAACTTATTTTTTAATTGATGACTGATTGCACTGGGTTACAAAAAAAAAATGTTTTAAACTGATTTAGGACATTTTTGCAACACTGAATCCAAAAATGACATCTGCTTTTCTGTATCAGGTCAGGTTTTTATGCCAACTCAAGTTTTAAAAAATCAATTTTACCACTAAATCGATAACATTTTTTTGATATTAGCGACTAATTTATTGTAGTATTTCTCATATGAAATCAGATTTTAGAGGAAAAATTTCATTTTCTAATCCTTTTCATAAGCTAAATGATCCAAAAGTTGATGAGCGTAAACATTTGTAAAGGTAAATACTTTTGTGATCATGCTTTCATTGATGATTTCACGTGCATTTCTATTAAAAATACTGCTGTTAACTAGGAGTTTTTCTGGTAATTCATGCCAATATTGTCCCCCATGGAATCAGGAACTTTTTGTTAGCAAAGGTTTTACTAAAGAATAGATGAGTTCATATCATTTCTTTTATCTTGTTTCCAGGGGCAGTGACTATGGAGGAATCTGCCTGACTTCATGAGAAGAACTTGTCCACAGACTGTTAAAACATGCATCAACTACATTTGCTAAAGCTTTGTAGATGTGCAATACTTCATAGAATGCAGCAATAAGTGAAAAGTTGTCTACAGTAGCGCTACGCATTTTTAACTGATATTTTTGATTGAAATAAGTTTAAATAATGCGGCTACTGAGACGAGGTCAGCTGTCACTGCTATTGAAGCTCACTGTTGTGCTGGGATCGGTGTGGATGCTTTCCCTACTCAGTGATATGAAAACAGACTGGAGTCTTAACTACAGCTGGTTGGAGTATACAGATATTGATGGCGGTCCGGAGAAAGAGTGCAACTGTTCTGCAATCATGCGGGGAAACAAGGCGGAGTTGGAAAAGGCCAAATTTCTGACCATCACGAAAGACTTCCGCAAGAGAGTTCAGATCCCTGACGAGTATTATATTAATGCAACTAAAGACTGCAGGTGTGTTGCTTTAAATCACTAACTGTTGAACTCTGAGTCATGACTGAAATGTTCCAGATTTCAGTCAAATTCTTCCAAATTTTGTTTTGACAGGAAATTCAAGTTAAGCAGGAAATACATAACATTCCCATTAAGTGAAGAAGAGGAGGAGTTTCCTCTGGCTTACTCTATGGTGGTACATCACAAGGTATGCAAAAGCTGAATCCTGAAGTTTTATTCATTTGAACTTAAAGGATTGTGCAGTAGGTCTACACAGCTTACCTTAATCTTTTTTTAAAAGGTGCACCACAGATTTTACGTGTGATTTTTCTGTTTACTTGTCACAAGAGTACTTTTCAGTTTGTGAGAGCAGCTGTATACGTCCTCTTTGAGTCTGGAGAAAGCGCTTCAAAGGTTGGAAAAATGGCCCTCAGGATAAAAGTTTTAATTGGAACGTAATAAGTGGTTGTGAAGTTTTGAATCAAATGGGAAATTTGAACGGTGGTACAGAGATCTAGTGAATGACTATGTTGAGCTGCATCATGGGAAATGTAAAATCCACCTTTCCTGTAACTTGTCACATCATTCAGGGAGTACCCCTTTAGACTGATGCAAAGATTAAGCAAATCATTCAATCATTGATTGTTTGTTGTCTTCATTTATTTCAGGTGCAGAATTTTGAGCGACTACTGCGAGCTATCTATGCACCTCAAAATATTTATTGTGTCCATGTGGACAAAAAAACGGAGGCCTCAGCCCTTGCTGCCATCATGGCCATCATTTCCTGTTTTCCCAACGTCTTCCTGGCCAGTCGGCCTGTGAGTGTGGTCTATGCTGCTTGGCCACGCGTCCAGGCTGACCTGAACTGTATGGCTGATCTTTATAATGTCAGTACAGAATGGAAATACTTCATCAACGTTTGTGGCCAAGATTTCCCCCTGAAAACCAATTTGGAAATTGTGAGGACACTGCGTTCATTGAAGGGCCGGAACAGCATGGAGTCAGAAAAAATGCCAGATGGAAAGATTTGGAGGGTGACAAACGCTCACCGGATAGTTGATGGAGGAATCGAGGTACTTAACCTGAAGATTTATACATACCTCGATAGATGACGTAACCTTTTCAGTATCAAAATGTTCTGTTCACACTGACCTCACTGACTGTCATCATCATAATATTGTACTATGTCAACTGCCGCAGGGGACAGGACAGAAAAAGACGCCGCCTCCCTTCAACCTGCCCATTCTGTCAGGAAATGCTTACATTGTGGTCAGCCGAGGTTACATCCGCAGTGTGCTGGAAGATGAGCGAATACAAACGCTGATAGAGTGGGCCAAAGACACCTACAGTCCTGATGAGTTTCTCTGGGCGACTATTCAACGAATGCCTGGTGTTCCTGGTTCAACAAGGCCCCATCGTAAATACGACATGACAGATATCAATGCAATTGCTCGGCTGGTGAAGTGGCAGTGGCATGCGGGTCCAGACGATTCCCTGGATGCAGTGTATCCACAATGTCATGGCAATTATGTGAGGGGAATATGTGTGTATGGGGCTGGAGACCTGCAATGGATGATTGCTCAGCATCACCTCTTTGCCAATAAGTTTGACATCAACACAGATCCCATTGCTATCTACTGCTTGGAGAAATACCTGAGACTGAAGGCGCTGGCTGAGTCATATTAGATGGAGATATTTCTGGTAACCAAGAATGAGTCAGAACAAAATGTTACTGTTTTAAATAAAAACAGAACTGACAGAGTGAATATATTTATCCTGACATGTATGAAACTTACTGTTATTAAATGTAAAATTCGACTGACCTGACTAAACCAAAGTTAAATGATGCTGAATCAAATCCAACATGTGTCACTAATAAAAGCAGACTCAAGCCACAATAATTCATATGTTTTGGGATTGTCCCAAGTTATCAAACTTTTGTTAATTAATATTTGACATGCTTTACAGAACTGCTGATAAATCCAAGGAAATGTCAGTCTCTCTCACATTATTTTGTGTGGTGACACAAAATCTTATTTTAAATAAGAGTAATATAACTCTTTTGGCATCAAACTTTGATTGGTTGTCTATTCTGTAATTCTCTAAGACTGAATGCTTGTTTTGTTGCTTGGTCTTGCTCTTACATCCATCTGGAATCTGCCAACTAACAAATAACAACTGACAAATCTCCTGATCATTGCTTGACTCATCATGAAAGGTTACTTGCATGGGCAAACTCAGTTTTATCTCCTCGGTCTTGTCACTTCTAGTTAAGAGAATTCAAGATGCAGACACGAGATACAGGCAGAACCAGTGTGTTGTATCTTTACTGACAATGGGGTCGATAACAGAAAGTGCAGATACAAAGACTATCAACAAAGAAAGACATTTCAACTGCTTACAGAAGTAACCAAAGCGAGCGAATCATCCTGCAGCAGTTTATTGTAGCAATGCCAGTGTTTTTATCAGGTAAAACTGGCTACGCTGCTGCGGCCGTCGCTGCCAACTGACTGGGACCACTGCTGTTTTGTCTCCTGTTTTGTCTCCGGTTGTTCGTCTTCCCAGTTTTGTTTGCTGATGGTGCATTGCATGGCGTATCGGTGAATTGCACGGCTGCATGATTTGGTTGTGTTAGCTACCGCTGGCTGGCTGATTGTCTAACACGGATGCTTTGCTTTACTGAGGGATTCACCTTGACTGCATGGAAAAAATGATTAGACCGCCCTTGCTTTCTTTAATTTCTTGTTCATTTTAATGCCTGGTACCACTAAAGGTATATTCATTTGCTTGTTTCTTCCCCCATTAATGTGTTTTATCCTTTTCAGTTGCTGAAGGCCGATGGCTGTGGTGCTGGTGATCCAGGTGGTGGTGGTTTATTTCACTACGAGTGTGTGTCACGTGTGTGTGGGCGATTTTGCTTTATTTTGGTGGATTCCTGTCCCCTTTACTAGCCCCTGTCCAACCGATAAGCCTCAGCATCTGATTAGGTTCTCTTCTGTTCTCCCTGGTGTGAATGGTATATTTTTTAAAACAAATATATTTTAAAACGTGTTCAAAATAAAGTGCTTTGTTCAACTTTGGATCCATGCCTCCTGAGTACAACGGACCTGTGTGCCTCCAGTGTTGGGAGAAGGATAATTCTCTGGGTGCAATTCCCAGAGTGGCGTTGTTTGCCAACTAAATCCTATTCAACAATCCTGAGATCATGTTTTAATGTACATTGCATTGTCGTAGTCACCACAGAACCTTAGCAAAGAATGAAACCAGAAGTTTACAACAGTGTAGCAGCAGAACTGTACGAAGCCACAATTAAACACTCAAGTTAGCACCTGCAGAGTACAACTATCGTCTGGAGCTAAGAAGCAGGTACAGGGATTGCACAAGTAACACTAGAAGAGAGCTGACCAGGCAAGGCTTCTCCACTTAACGGACAGGGTTTCAGGGCTGATCACAGCAACAAGAGTCCAGCTCTGAGCCTGAGTCTGGAATCTGGAGGAAGCAGGGTTAGAGCCAGATGCTAGAGCTGACAGGGGAGAGAGATACAAGATCTTCAGTTCAAAAGAGGAGCGAGCTGATGATGGACTGAACTGGTTGGGCTGGAGTGAGTCAGAGTCTTCTTCAGGTGTAGCAGGAGAGAGATGAGGCAGTAGGTTGGGGGCAGACAGGGGTGGGAGGGCTCAGGGGCTGAACCCAGAACATAAGGGGCTTGGAAAATGTTGGCCTATTGTCATGCATGTGCACACACTGACATCCTTTCCTTTAAATGTCTATCTTTTACCTCTCTCCTCAGGCTGGATTTAGAAATTTCCTGCCATGTCCTCTTCTCTCCTTTTCTCTTTACTATGATGACAATCATGATGATGATAGTTATTATTATTTTTCAAAGTAATAGCAGTGTTATTACTACCTGTCAAATAGAGGTGAAGGCGTGCAGCTGAAAGCAAAAAAAAAGTCAGATATTGTTGAGGCGTGTCCGTTTTTTTGAGATAGAAGACCAACAACTTCTCTCTTTTAATGCTATTTATTCTACAACGTGATATTCTTCTTGATCAATGAGCCATCACTGGTTCAGAAAATCATTGTCAGCAAGCTGTTAATCTGTGACCAACTTCCCCAGCAATGGATGGAGCTTCATGTAAGCATAAACATTTTAATCAGTGGAGTGCAAGGTGATTGGCTACTTAACACAGACACTGAATTGAAAGAATAAAACGTGAATGGCTATCTGTTGGAGAGGAGCCGTGGTTTAAACTTCGCTCTCCCTTTGTTGGTGCACAGATGTGTCCATACCTCTTGGCACATGATTGGCACACAATTCATCCAATCCACAGCATCTGTAAAGGAAAACCTCCCTACTAACATCTGCCACTCTCTGGATGTCAGCGCTTTGCCTTTGTTTAGCTGTCATATACTCCAGCTGATGCTATTACTTTGTAGTGGGAGCCTATCAGTGCAAGGTACTGCTAGGTGCCATTACCTGTGCATAGTGTGTGTGTGTGTGTGTGTGTGTGTGTGTGTGTGTGTGTGTGTGTGTGTGAACCGCTGCATTCCTTCTATCTGACCTGGCTTAACCTCCCTGAGTTCAGTCTCTCAAGGCCTTCTTGAATCCTTCTTTCCCCTTCTTCAGATCAGCTCAACTCATAGAGTAGTGCACATTAAATGATGCGAGTGTCAATATTAAGCTATCAGTGCTTTTACAAAATTAAATATTCCAACAATATGTCACAAGTATATACATTAGGCAACAAATTAATTAAAAGGAATCCTCAGATTTGCTAATTGTCTGATACGTGCCTTCATGATGGAACAGTGATCATATTTTCTGATATTATAAACTAATGAACTTCTGCATCCACACAGTCAGCAGTTTTCTGCCAGCATTCCTCCCCAGCTTTGGCCACTGCAATCGTGTTGCTTTTTGCTCCTGATGATGTTTTTATATTCTTCATATTTTGTAAAGAATATATTCTGCTCCTTGGCGGTAAAGTGAGCCACTCTGCAGCCAGACTTGTACATAGTCGCGATTGGTCAGATGTTGATAACACCACCTATTTTATGTGCACACGCTCATACTCGAATCAGACAAACCTGGGTTGATTTAACGAGTCGATAACCACCGTCAAGCCAGATCTCTGAAGCATATCCTATGTTTGTTGATCTTGCTTCGTAGTATCCCAGCTGACTTAGGGTGAAGGCAGGGGACACCCTGGACAGGTCACCAGTCTATCACAGGGCTACACTTAGAGACAGACAACCAAACACACTCACAGTCACACCTACGGACAATTTAGAATCACCTCAACTTGTTTTTGGACCTTGTGGGAGGAAGCCGGAGAACCCGGAGAGAACCCATGCTGCACGGGGAGAAAATGCAAACTCCACGCAGAAAGATCCCTGTGTCCTAACTGAGACGCGAACCGGCGACCTTCTTGCTACACAACAGGCTGAGGTATATACAATAATAGATTTACTCTGACACTTACTAACCAGTCAAGAATTGTTGCAGAACACGTATACCTGGCCTCTTTGAGCAGGATGATGCTCCCCGCCACGCTACAGAAATAGATCAGGAAGGGTTTGAAGAGGTCAAGGCATTGACTTGGTCTCCACATTCTCCATATCTCAGATAAATCGAGCATTCGTAGGATGCGTGGTGCAAACAAGTCTGACACATTGAGGGCCCACTTCACAATTTGCAGGAGCTAAACAATCTGCTGCCAACGTCTTGGTGTCTGATGGTACCGGACAGCTTCAGAGATCTTGTGGAGTCCATGCCTCAATTGACCAGAGGTGTTTTGGTGTCATGAGGGGGATCCAAACAACATTAAGGTAGGTGGTTTTGATGTTGTGGCTGATTAGCGTATATAGATAATAAAGAAATAAAAGAAACATTCATTGTCAGTGCAGCCTACTGTATTGGCATGTCTGGCTGTAATGTGACCTTGCATTGTTTTTGTTTATGAGTAGATTCAGTTGTTCATTAGTAGGTGTCTGATTGCCACACTGGACTTTCAATCAACATCTGCAACATCAAAATCTGCTAGAAACTTGAGTGTCATGATTGATGACCAGCTAACCTTCAAGGTCCATGTGGCCTCTGTTGCTCAGTCGTGTTGATTTGCTCTGTACAACATCAGGAAGATCAGACCTTTCTTGTCTGAACATGCAGCACAACTCCTGGTTCAAGCTGTAATCATATCACGCATTGACTACTGTAACTCCTTACGGCCAGGTCTCCCTGTATCCACGGTCAGACCTCTGCAGATGATCCAGAATGCAGCAGCACATCTGGTTTTCAATCAGCCAAAAACCACACGTCAGGCCGCTGTTCAGATCGCTTCACTGGCTTCCAGTTGCTGCTCGCATCAAATTCAAAACCCTGACACTTGCTTACAAAACCACAACGAGAACAGCTCCGTCCTACCTGAACTCTCTCATTCAGATCTACACTCCCTCCTGCTCACTACACTCGACCAACAAAAACCGCCTGATACAACCACCGCAACAGGGCCCGAGGTCGATTTGCTAGACTCTTCTTCTCTGTGGTTCCGCGGTAGTGGAACGAGTTGCCAAACTCTGCTCAATCTCCTGACTCCCTGTCAGTCTTTAAAAAAAGACTAAAGATCCAGCTCCTCACTGAACACCTTTGCACTTGACTGCCCGAAAACAAACCAACATAAAACAAAAAAAACCCCCAAAAAATCCTATTACCTCTCACACAGCCTGCTATTGGCATCAACTCCCTAACACACATTGAACTTGTTCTATGGCACTTATCTGGATTGTTTTCTCCTGACTAGATCCTTGCTTGTGTTGAATCTGCTCTCAGATCTACATCAGTTTGGATAAAAGCATCTGTTAAATGAAGTTGTAGAACTGTCAGGATCCTCGCTTCAGCCCATGCCTGGCTCCCTCTTTCTCCCTCTCCTGTCGCTCTGGTCCTCTGTACCTGATGACAGCGGTTGGAGACAGCTGTGGCGATCAGCTCACCTGAGTCTCATCACCACAGCTCCTTTAAAAACCAGCTCGTTCCACCTTGCATCAGTTACACTGTTGACCTGGTTCCTCCCTGCAGCCAGCCTTCTCCTGTCACTGGTCCCCAACCTGTTTCCAGACTGTATTCCCTCAACCTGTCTTCCTCCATTCAATTTTGTACCCTGTTCTCCTGGTCGTACCTCCCACCAACCCTGCTCCAGCCTCTCACCAGACCCCAGATTCCCCAAGCCTGTCTGCCCCCTCAGTTTTGTCCCCTTTTCTGTGAGTATCCCTATTTTGTTAGTTTTAGCTTAGTTAATACAAATCAGTTTTACTTAGTTTCCCTTTTGGTGTGTTTAGAGTTTTCTCTAGGTTTTCATAGTTTTCCCCCCTTTTTATGAATTAGGTCTGGTTTAACCCATTCTGTTTCCTACCCTCAGTTTAGCTTACATTCTCTGTATTGGTTTCTGTTTATTCTGTTATTCAATAAATCCCTTTAAACCCCCACCTGCCTGTGTGCCTGCATCTGTGTCCGCCTACGGGTTCTCAGACCCGCCGTAACAAGAACAAATGTAAAGTTCCATAGAGCAGTTATTAAAACATACTGGAGAAAGAATAAATCATGGTGGAATATATTCAAACATATTTTACATGGAAAACAAATTTATTAGCTGTTAAAATATTTTTTATTCCCCTGTTGTTAATTCACCAAACTACTTGCAAATGCTTTAACAGGCTTAGATGTATGAATAATTTGCTTTTAGTTTGAAAACTGTTTTCTGAAAGCCTGACTTGCAAAAGCAGTTATGCTTCTAACTTGAAACTGAACGGACAAGAAGTGCACCAACGGGTTTCTATCACTTACGGAGAAACGGGACCAGAAGGCTAAAGAACAGCACATGCGTTGGATCTAATCCTCTGCTTTTAAAATCACAGGTAGGAATAATTTACACGTTCTGTCAAATGGCTATTTTGTGACTTTTTATTTACAAGTGATGTTTTATTTTTAAGTATTCAACCAGAAATCCCATTCTCTCTACATATATAGCATGCTAGCACTGTCATTTTAAGTTGTGTATTGGTGTATCGTGGAAGTGTTGGAAAAACTGTCGATTAAATAGTCCTTAAGTTGTGTGTAACAGTTTTACAAGTTTCTGCCTGAGATAAATTCTTGTTTTTATCTTCTCCCCTTTTAAGCGACTTTGAGTATCGTGAAAAGCGCTATACAAAATAAATGTATTATTATTATTATTGTAAAACAAATGCAAAGAAGAAACTAAAAGTGAACAGTCTTAACAGCATGAGTGACAACATATAGGATGTGAAAATTAGATGTGTGACTCAGTTATGATTATATTTAGATGAGAATTACAACTGCAACAACAGATTTAAATTACCAGTAGAGGTTAGTCTGGCTCTAATAGGAGGAAAACGTTGCTCAGGTCATGTCACAGAAGAGACTGTCACTTTATTTATTTATTTATTTATTTATTTAAACTAAAATTACTAAAAATGACTTGTGTTACTCAGTTATTATCAGATTTCAATGAGAATTTAACTAATAGTTTTAAAATCTATTTCACTCTAGAAGGTTATTCTGGGTTTAGACTTTTGTGTTTTGGAGTTTTGTTCAGCAGTTTAAAACTGCTGTGTTGCTGAAATTGAGGATGAGCAAAAATAGACACGATAATGAGTGGGTCAAGTCTTCTTTTCTTTACTCCATACAAGAGACACAAGAGAAACAAAATGTGAAGAAACAAGTATGTCCTCTTTGAAAACTAACTTCTTTCAGTTCAGGAATGTAACGAGGATTCTTCTTCCCTTACATCACATGGACTCACTGTTTTATCACTTTCGCACAAAAAAAAAAAAATCTTCAAAAAGTATTCCCAGGGACAAGATAGCACATTCTTACACCCAAAATTAAACAAATACAAATGAATTGTAAAGTTAAATTTGATAACTAACAGACAAAAACATACAGTCAGTACTGTGAGCCAGTCCTCCTCAATTAGTGCGGCCCCAGGGGGGCGCGTCTGACCCCGGGGCAGTGGGCCACTGCTCATTTTGTCAACTTCAACCAAAACTTGTCGTTGACGACCCATTTTTCCGTGACTAATTTGTGACCAGATGCAAATTTAAGATGTATTGACAACAACAATTAAAAGGAAATCTCTGTTCATTATCAATTGACGAGTGAAGACGTGTCGGAAAAGATGACGCTGGTCTTCCGGACAATCTGGATCCAACCATCCTCCATGTCAGCCAGTGTTTCTCAAAGTGTGACGCCCTCCCCCGGATTCACATTTTAACAGACATCACAGTTTTTCTAAAAACATGATGACCAGTGGTATGGACATTTAAAATGCGCTCAGTTCTTAGAAAAGTTCGTTCATTAAAAAAGGAAGAAAAAAAAAAGAAAAGAAAAGAAAAGAAAAGAAAAGAAAAGAAAAGAAAAGAAAAGAAAAATCAATCAATCAATAAAAAAAAAATAAAAAAAAACTCTGCTAAAAACCCTGCCAATTGAAAACTTGGGCAATTTTGTGTAGAACGCACTTTCCACTGTTTTCCAATAGACGTTTTGTCGCTCACCTGTCAGAGGAGCTGCACTGAACACACCTG